>NW_027013653.1:0-15538 GCF_036934945.1 Oncorhynchus masou masou | reverse complement strand
CAAAGAATTTACTGAGTTAGTTCATAAGGATGTCATGATATAGGATGTCATGATATAGGATGTCATGATATAGGTCTAGATAGTGTTTTACATAGGATCTCATGATATAGGATGTCATGATATAGGATCTCATGATATGGTTCTCATGATGTAGGTCTAGATAGTGTTTTACATAGGGATCTCATGATGTAGGTCTAGATAGTGTTTTTATAGGTTCTCATGATATAGGTCCAATGCTTCCCACATTTTTGATCTTATGTTCCAAAACGTTTTACATTTTGGGATAAAAGTACAGACTCCGATCTTCAATATGCTAAATTGACTATACCAAACATTAGGAACACCTTCATATTGGGGTGCACCTCCATCTGAAAATGGGGAAAGTTGGGATCGTTTTTTAACAAACATTTAATAAAGTATTTAATTGGTTGTCTTCCTCAAATGAAGGGGCTGATAACGCAAAGCGTTTATTTTTTTTGGAAGATCAGCTTTCATCTTAAATGTAAAACAAAAATCCCCGAGACGGTAGCTCCTATCTGCAAAAGCAAGATGTCTGCGGAAAGCTGAGTATCTTGGCTATTGACCGGATTCTTAAAATCTTTGGTGGGACTTACGTACCATATGGGCATACAGATTTGTAATGGCAGGCAGAGCCGATGTCCGTAATTTCAAGATGGCTGCTACCTACATTCCGGTTACCATTGTGAAGTTCATCGAAATAAACACAGAATACCTTGATACACACGGCATACAGATCATAACGATGTCTTATTTGTCTGCCTGTTATTTATCACCAGCCCCGAGACTATAAAATAAACATTTTGACAAAACAGTTTTCTGTGTGCTTGATCTTGTGTGTTCTGAACTATGTAACTCCTATCTTCTGATCATTTCCTCATTATCTCCCAGATGTCGTCTTTCCAAATATACCAGTTCAGGCATGTCAGAATCTTGTAATTACAGTTGAATAGCAGGTACTTTTGGGTACGTCTATTTAGGTGGAAATCTACATGTTTCCATTTGGTATGGATTATGGTTTCCATCAATGTAATTGTCTGCATCATTTCCAATCCTCATATATTTTCTGGGGTAAATATATATATATAAATAATATTTCCCCTAAATATATATATAAATAATATTTCCCCTAACCCTCCAACCCCTCCCTAATTGGAGTAAACTAATGAACAACAAAATACGTAGTCCTCTACTTCCAGTTTATACATACTACACTGCTCAAAAAATAAAGGGAACAATTAAACAACACAATGTAACTCCAAGTCAATCACACTTCTGTGGAATCAAACTGTCCACTTAGGAAGCAACACTGATTGACAATAAATTTCCCATGCTGTTGTGCAAATGGAATAGACAACAGGTGGAAATTATAGGCAATTGGCAAGACACCCCAATAAAGGAGTGGTTCTGCAGGTGGTGACCACAGACCACTTCTCAGTTCCTATGCTTCCTGGCTGATGTTTTGGTCACTTTTGAATGCTGGCGGTGCTTTCACTCTAGTGGTAGCATGAGGCAGTCTACAACCCACACAAGTGGCTCAGGTAGTGCAGCTCATCCAGGATGGCACATCAATACGAGCTGTGGCAAGAAGGTTTGCTGTGTCTGTCAGCGTAGTGTCCAGAGCATGGAGGCGCTACCAGGGGAGACAGGCCAGTACATCAGGAGACGTGGAGGAGGCCGTAGGAAGGCAACAACCCAGCAGCAGGACCGCTACCTCCTCCTTTGTGCAAGGAGGGAGCACTGCCAGAAACCCTGCAAAATGACCTCCAGCAGGCCACAAATGTGCATGTGTCTGCTCAAGCGGTCAGAAACAGACTCCATGAGGGTGGTATGAGGGCCCGACGTCCACAGGTGGGGGTTGTGCTTACAGCCCAACACCCGTGCAGGACGTTTTGCATTTGCCAGAGAACACCAAGATTGGCAAATTCGCCACTGGCGCCCTGTGCTCTTCACAGATGAAAGCAGGTTCACACTGAGCACGTGACAGATGTGACATTCTGGAGACATAGTGGAGAACGTTCTGCTGCCTGCAACATCCTCCAGCATGACCGGTTTGGCGTGGGTCAGTCATGGTGTAGGGTGGCATTTCTTTGGGGGGGCGCACAGCCCTCCATTTGCTCGCCAGAGGTAGCCTGACTGCCATTAGGTACCGAGATGAGATCCTCAGACCCCTTGTGAGACCATATGATTGTGCGGTTGGCCCTGGGTTCCTCCTAATGCAAGACAATGCTAGACCTCATGTGGCTGGAGTGTGTCAGCACTTCCTGCAATAGGAAGGCATTGATGCTATGGACTGGCCCGCCCGTTCCCAGACCTGAATCCAATTGAGCACATCTGGGACATCATGTCTCGCTCCATCCACCAACACCACAGACTGTCCAGGAGTTGGCGGATGCTTTAGTCCAGGTCTGGGAGGAAGTCCCTTGGAACCATCCGCCACCTCATCAGGAGCATGCCCAGGCGTTGTAGGGAGGTCATACAGGCACGTGGAGGCCACACACACACTACTGATCTCATTTTGACTTGTTTTAAGGACATTACATCAAAGTTGGATCAGCCTGTAGTGTGGTTTTCCGCTTTAATTTTGAGTGTGACTCCAAATCCAGACGTCCATGGGTTGATAAATTTGATTTCCATTGCTCATTTTTGTGTGATTTTGTTGTCAGCACATTCAACTATGTAAAGAAAAAGTATTTAATAAGAATTTTCATTCAGATCTAGGATGTGTTATTTTAGTGTTCCCTTTATTTTTTTGAGCAGTGTATATACATTTAACAGACAAGTCTATTTTACAATAGTTAGATTTAGTTTGTTTTTAGTCCTTCAGCTCAATTCAACCATCCAGGTCTATTTGCCATATATATTTCAACTGTGCTCTGAATCTTTCTATTCTCATAGTTTCTACAGATTGTAAATTAAAGAACCTTTTTTGCTAAAAGTATTATTGATCGATTGACTATCAAATGTATTTATAAAGCCCTTCGTACATCAGATGATATCTCAAAGTGCTGTACAGAAACCCAGCCTAAAACCCCAAACAGCAAGCAATTTAGAGAGCGCATACTTAAATTCACACAGGACACCGAATAGGACAGGAGAAGTACTCCAGATATAACAAACTGACCCTAGCCCCCGACACATAAACTACTGCAGCATAAATACTGGAGGCTGAGACAGGAGGGTCAGGAGACACTGTGGCCCCATCCGAGGACACCCCGGACAGGGCCAAACAGGAAGGTTATAACCCCACCCACTTTGCGAAAGCACAGCCCCACACCACTAGAGGGATATCTTCAACCACCTACTTACCATCCTGAGACAAAGCTGAGTATAGCCCACAAAGATCTCCGCCATGGCACAACCCAAGGGGCGCCAACCCAACCCAGACAGGAAGATCACATCACATAGACCTCCTCAGGCTGATTATAGACCACCTCAGGCTGGTTATAGACCTATATCATAGCCCAGGGTGTCCCAAACTCGGTCCTGGGGCCCCCTGGGTGCACGTTGTGGTTTTACCCTAGCACTACACAGCTGTATCAAATTACCCACTCACCAAGCTTTGGGTATTTGAGTCAGCTGTGGGGCAGGACCACGTTCGGGAAACTCTGCCCATAAAATAAATCTGCATTTTGGTTTCACTAATAAATATGTTTGAAATGGAAACAAATGAGTCCTTGAAAAAAAATCTCATCATCAACAGATGGTTTCCATTTCAACATATTTATTAGTGAAACCAAAGGGATGCAACGTATATGACATCAAATAGCCTGGTACTAAAACCTTTCAGTTGTTCAGATTTTAAAATCTAAAAGCTATTTGCACAGAGTCGGTGCAAATTCAGAACCGCTGGATAGCAACATAATTCAACTAAAACACTGATCATTGGGATCAGAATGACTGTTAAGATCCATGAAGGAAGTAGTGAAAGAAATAGCCTACTAAACTAAAATCAATCCATTTTGTTGAAATCAAAAGGCCTGATTACATGACATCAACAACGCAGCCACGTCCCGAGTCCCCGATGCCGACACATTCACAAATCAAAAGATGATTTAGCTGACGAAAACCAAGAAAACAAGAAGCACTTTTCAATGAGAAAACAGAAAATCCTTTTTTTTTTACTATATTTTTCACTCAAATAGCCTACTATTTTGGATACAAGTATGGGCTGAGGCTGGCACTATAAACCATGGCTAAGATCTGTATCCAGGCACTCCGATTTGCGTCGTGCATAAGAACAGCCCTTAGCCGTGGTATATTGGCCATATACCATAAACCCCGAGGTGCCTTATTGCTTAAATGTAACCTGTTGAATATACATGAGGCAATATAGCAGTTAGGATCCTGTAATATCTCTCTCTCTCTCTCTCTCTCTCTCTCTCTCTCTCTCTCTTTCTCAACCGTCCTGTAGGTTTTAACCCTGTTCCTGGAGAGATACCCTCCTGTAGGTTTTAACTCCAACCCTGTTCCTGGCGAGACCCTCCTGTAGGTTTTAACTCCAACCCTGTTCCTGGAGAGATACCCTCCTGTAGGTTTTAACTCCAACCCTGTTCCTGGAGAGATACCCTCCTGTAGGTTTTAACTCCAACCCTGTTCCTGGAGAGAAACCCTCCTGTAGGTTTTAACTCCAACCCTGTTCCTGGAGAGAGACCCTCCTGTAGGTTTACACTCCAGCCCTGTTCCTGGAGAGAGACCCTCCTGTAGGTTTACACTCCAACCCTGTTCCTGGAGAGAGACCCTCCTGTAGGTTTTAACTCAACCCTGTTCCTGGAGAGATACCCTCCTGTAGGTTTTAACTCCAACCCTGTTCCTGGAGAGACCCTCCTGTAGGTTTTAACTCCAACCCTGTTCCTGGAGAGATACCCTCCTGTAGGTTTTAACTCCAACCCTGTTCCTGGAGAGATACCCTCCTGTAGGTTTTAACCCCAACCCTGTTCCTGGAGAGATACCCTCCTGTGGGTTGTAACTCCAACCCTGTTCCTGGAGATCTGTTCTACTTGTTAGCTTCAGGTTGGTTAGTCTAGGTGAGTTAACTGTGTCAGGTTTGGTTAGGATGGGTTAGTCTAAGTGAGTTAACTGTAGTGTTAGGGGTGGGTTAGTCTAGGTGAGTTAACTGTGTAGTGTTAGGGGTGGGTTAGTCTAGGTGAGTTAACTGTGTAGTGTTAGGGGTGGGTTAGTCTAGGTGAGTTAACTGTGTCAGGTTTGGTTAGGATGGGTTAGTCTAAGTGAGTTAACTGTAGTGTTAGGGGTGGGTTAGTCTAGGTGAGTTAACTGTAGTGTTAGGGGTGGGTTAGTCTAGGTGAGTTAACTGTAGTGTTAGGATGGGTTAGTCTAGGTGAGTTAACTGTGTAGTGTTAGGGGTGGGTTAGTCTAGGTGAGTTAACTGTAGTGTTAGGGGTGGGTTAGTCTAGGTGAGTTAACTGTAGTGTTAGGGGTGGGTTAGTCTAGGTGAGTTAACTGTAGTGTTAGGATGGGTTAGTCTAGGTGAGTTAACTGTGTAGTGTTAGGGGTGGGTTAGTCTAGGTGAGTTAACTGTAGTGTTAGGGGTGGGTTAGTCTAGGTGAGTTAACTGTAGTGTTAGGGGTGGGTTAGTCTAGGTGAGTTAACTGTAGTGTTAGGGGTGGGTTAGTCTAGGTGAGTTAACTGTGTAGTGTTAGGGGTGGGTTAGTCTAGGTGAGTTAACTGTGTAGTGTTAGAGGTGGGTTAGTCTAAGTGAGTTAACTGTAGTGTTAGGGGTGGGTTAGTCTAGGTGAGTTAACTGTAGTGTTAGGGGTGGGTTAGTCTAGGTGAGTTAACTGTAGTGTTAGGATGGGTTAGTCTAGGTGAGTTAACTGTGTAGTGTTAGGGGTGGGTTAGTCTAGGTGAGTTAACTGTAGTGTTAGGGGTGGGTTAGTCTAGGTGAGTTAACTGTAGTGTTAGGGGTGGGTTAGTCTAGGTGAGTTAACTGTAGTGTTAGGGGTGGGTTAGTCTAGGTGAGTTAACTGTGTAGTGTTAGGGTGGGTTAGTCTAGGTGAGTTAACTGTGTAGTGTTAGGGGTGGGTTAGTCTAGGTGAGTTAACTGTAGTGTTAGGGTGGGTTAGTCTAGGTGAGTTAACTGTAGTGTTAGGATGGGTTAGTCTAGGTGAGTTAACTGTGTCTGCCGTAGACTAACTCTGTCACTACTAGGTGGATGCATTGAGAGGTCTGAGTCTGATTGACTAGTTTGTAGTTAGTTGCTGAATTGAGTGAGTTACTAAACAGTTGCATCTATCTGATTCATGTGGTTGTCGACAGAGTTTATCTAACTCTGTTCTCGGCACCAAAGGGGTGCAGCTGATTTAAACTATCCACAACTAGATGGAGCTGGTGTGGTACCTCTAACATCTCTCTCTCTCTCTGGAAACACTGCAGTAATGTCTTTACTAGGTAAACTGTACAGCCACTAGATGGAGCTGGTGTGGTACCTCTAACATCTCTCTCAATTCAATTCAATTCAATTCAAGGGCTTTATTGGCATGGGAAACATGTGTTAACATTGCCAAAGCAAGGTAGATAATATATAAAGTGAAATAAACAATAAAAATTAACAGTAGACATCACACATACAGAAGTTTCAAAACAATAAAGACATTACAAATGTCATATTATATATATACAGTGTTTTTACAATGTACAAATGGTAAAGGACACGATAAAATAAATAAGCATAGATATGGGTTGTATTTACAATGGTGCGTGTTCTTCACTGGTTGCCCTTTTCTCATGGCAACAGGTCACAAATCTTGCTGCTCTGATGGCACACTGTGGAATTTCACCCAGTAGATATGGGAGTTTTTCAAAATTGGATTTGTTTTCGAATTCTTTGTGGATCTGTGTAATCTGCAGGAAATATGTCTCTCTAATATGGTCATACATTGGGCAGGAGGTTAGGAAGTGCAGCTCAGTTTCCACCTCATTTTGTGGGCAGTGAGCACATAGCCTGTCTTCTCTTGAGAGCCATGTCTGCCTACACGGCTTTCTCAATAGCAAGGCTATGCTCGCTGAATCTGTACATAGTCAAAGCTTTCCTTAATTTTGGGTCAGTCACAGTGGTCAGGTATTCTGCCGCTGTGTACTCTCTGTGTGGGCCAAATAGCATTCTAGTTTGCTCTGTTTTTTGTTAATTCTTTCCAATGTGTCAAGTAATTATCGTTTTGTTTTCTCATGATTTGGTTGGGTCTAATTGTGCTGCTGTCCTGGGGCTCTGTAGGGTGTGTTTGTGTTTGTGAACAGAGCCCCAGGACCAGCTTGCTGGGACTTTTCTCCAGGTTCATCTCTCTGTAGGTGATGGCTTTGTTGTGGAAGGTTTGGGAATCGCTTCCTTTTAGGGGTTATAGAATTTAACAGCTCTTTTCTGGATTTTGATAATTAGTGGGTATCGGCCTAATTCTGCTCTGCATGCATTATTTGGTGTTCTACGTTGTACACAGAGAATATTTTTGCAGAATTCTGCGTGCAGAGTCTCAATTTGTTGTTTGTCCCATTTTGTGAAGTCTTGGATGGTGAGCGGACCCCAGACCTCACAACCATAGAAGGCAATAGGCTCTATGACTGATTCAAGTATTTTTAGTCAAATCCTAATTGGTATGTTGAAATGTATGTTCCTTTTGATGGCATAGAATGCCCTTCTTGCCTTGTCTCTCAGATCGTTCACAGCTTTGTGGAAGTTACCTGTGGCGCTGATGTTTAGGCCAAGGTATGTATAGTTTTTTGTGTGCTCTAGGGCAACAGTGTCTAGATGGAATTTGTATTTGTGGTCCTGGTGACTGGACCTTTTGGAACACCATTATTTTGGTCTTACTGAGATTTACTGTCAGGGCCCAGGTCTGACAGAATCTGTGCATAAGATCTAGGTGCTGCTGTAGGCCGTCCTTGGTTGGTGACAGAAGTACCAGATCATCAGCAAACAACAGACATTTGACTTCGGATTCTAGTAGGGTGAGGCCGGGTGCTGCAGACTTTTCTAGTGCCCGCGCCAATGGTTGATATATATGTTGAAGAGGGTGGGGCTTAAGCTGCATCCCTGTCTAACCCCACGACCCTGTGTGAAGAAATTTGTGTGTTTTTTTGCCAATTTTAACCGCACACTTGTTGTTTGTGTACATGGATTTTATGATGTCGTATGTTTTACCCCCAACACCACTTTACATCAGTTTGTATAGCAGACCCTCATGCTATATTGAGTCGAAGGCTTTTTGGAAATGAACAAAGCATGAGAAGACTTTGCCTTTGTTTTGGTTTGTTTGGTTGTCAGTTAGGGTGTGCAGGGTGAATACATGGTCTGTTGTACGGTAATTTGGTAAAAAGCCAATTTGACATTTGCTCAGTACATTGTTTTCATTGAGGAAGTGTACGAGTCTGCTGTTAATGATAATGCTGAGGATTTTCCCAAGGTTACTGTTGACGCATATTCCACGGTAGTTATTGGGGTCAAATTTGTCTCCATTTTTGTGGATTGGGGTGATCAGTCCTTGGTTCCAAATATTGGGGAAGATGCCAGAGCTAAGGATGATGTTAAAGAGTTTTAGTATAGCCAATTGGAATTTGTTGTCTGTATATTTGATCATTTTCATTGAGGATACCATCAACACCACAGGCCTTTTTGGGTTGGAGGGTTTTTATTTTGTCCTGTAACTCATTCAATGTAATTGGAGAATCCAGTGGGTTCTGGTAGACTTTAATAGTTGATTCTAAGATCTGTATTTGATCATGTATATGTTTTTGCTCTTTATTCTTTGTTATAGAGCCAAAAAAGATTGGAGAAGTGGTTTACCCATACATCTCCATTTTGGATAGATAATTCTTCGTGTTGTTGTTTGTTTAGTGTTTTCCAATTTTCCCAGAAGTGGTTAGAGTCTATGGATTCTTCAATTACATTGAGCTGATTTCTGACACGCTGTTCCTTCTTTTTCAAGTGTATTTCTGTATTGTTTTAGTGATTCACCATAGTGAAGGCGTAGACTCAGGTTTTCCGGTCTCTATGTTTTTGGTTGGACAGGTTTCTCAATTTCTTTCTTAGATTTTTGCATTCTTCATCAAACCATTTGTCATTGTTGTTAATTTTCTTCGGTTTTCTATTTGAGATTTTTAGATTTGATAGGGAAGCTGAGAGGTCAAATATACTGTTAAGATTTTCTACTGCCAAGTTTACACCTTCACTATTACAGTGGAATGTTTTACCCAGGAAATTGTCTAAAGGGGATTGAATTTGTTGTTGCCTAATTGTTTTTTGGTAGGTTTCCAAACTGCATTCCTTCCATCTATAGCATTTCTTAATGTTACTCAGTTCCTTTGGCTTTGATGCCTCATGATTGAGTATTGCTCTGTTTAAGTAGACTGTGATTTTGCTGTGGTCTGATAGGGGTGTCAGTGGGCTGACTGTGAACACTCTGAGAGACTCTGGGTTGAGGTCAATGATAAAGTAGTCTACAGTACTACTGCCAAGAGATGAGCTATAGGTGTACCTACCATAGGAGTCCCCTCGAAGCCTACCATTGACTATGTACATACCCAGCGTGCAACAGAGCTGCAGGAGTTGTGACCCGTTTTTGTTGGTTATGTTGTCATAGTTGTGCCTAGGGGGGCATATGTGGGAGGAAATGCTGTCACCTCCAGGCAGGTGTTTGTCCCCCTGTGTGCTGAGGGTGTCAGGTTCTTGTCCGGTTCTGGCATTTAGGTCGCCACAGACTAGTACATGTCCCTGGGCCTGGAAATGATTGATTTCCCCCTCCAGGATGGAGAAGCTGTCTTCATTAAAATATGGGGATTCTAGTGGGGGGATATAGGTAGCACACAGGAGGACATTTTCTCTGTTAGGATAATTTCCTTTTGAATTTCTAGCCAAATGTAGAATGTTCCTGTTTTGATTAATTTAATGGAGTGAGTTAGGTCTGCTCTACACCAAATTAGCATACCCCCTGAGTCCCTTCCCTGTTTCACACTGGTAGTTTGGTGGATGGGACTACCAGCTCTCTGTAACCTAGAGGGCAACCAGTGGGTCCGTCTCCTCTATACCACCCACCTGGTAGTGTGGTGGATGGGACTACCAGCTCTCTGTAACCTAGAGGGCAACCAGTGGGTCCGTCTCCTCTATACCACCCACCTGGTAGTTTGGTGGATGGGACTACCAGCTCTCTGTAACCTGAGGAAACCAGTGGGTCTGTCTCCTCTATACCACCCACCTGGTAGTGTGGTGGATGGGACTACCAGCTCTCTGTAACCTAGAGGACAACCCGTGGGTCTGTCTCCTCTATACCACCCACCTGGTAGTGTGGTGGATGGGACTACCAGCTCTCTGTAACCTAGAGGGCAACCAGTGGGTCCATCTCCTCTATACCACCCACCTGGTAGTGTGATGGATGGGACTACCAGCTCTCTGTAACCTAGAGGGCAACCAGTGGGTCCGTCTCCTCTATACCACCCACCTGGTAGTGTGGTGGATGGGACTACCAGCTCTTTGTAACCAGGGCAACCAGTGGGTCCGTCTCCTCTATACCACCCACCTGGTAGTGTGGTGGATGGGACTACCAGCTCTTTGTAACCAGGGCAACCAGTGGGTCTGTCTCCTCTATACCACCCACCTGGTAGTGTGGTGGATGGGACTACCAGCTCTTTGTAACCAGGGCAACCAGTGGGTCTGTCTCCTCTATACCAGGTTTCTTGCAGGATGACAGTGTCTATACTACCGATTTCTTTGGTGAAGTCCGGTTCTGCTCTTCAGGCCAAAGGCAGATGACCTCAGGCCTTGGATATTCCAGGATGATATAGTGAAGGCTTTTTGTTCCATAGTGTTCAATGTTGTTTGTCATGGTTTGGCCTCACTGGGAAACACTGCAGTAATGTCTTTACTAGGTAAACTGTACAGCCACTAGATGGAGCTGGTGTGGTACCTCTAACATCTCTTTCTCTCTCTCTCTCTCTCTCTCTCTCTCTCTCTCTCTCTCTCTCTCTCTAGGCTGCAGAGATCAAGGCGATGATGTCATTGGATCGTTCTCCTCTCTTCGTCAGCGGTCTTCATCTCAGTGGGAACAAGTGTACTGTCCTGAGAGATAATCTCCACACTGATGGGGACAACACTTTAGATGTTAAGATGAGGCCCACTGCTACTGATGCCCTCTCCTACAGCATCACCATCGCAAAGACTGGCCAGAGTACAAACCCCACTCTTCTTTACAGAATGTTATCCTTTATAGGATTCTATATGAGAATACTGCTGGGTCTACTGTGTAGTCTAGAGCGATTTTCTAGGTTAGCTGGCCAGCTATTGTCGTTCTTTAACGTAGCTAGCCAGCTAGCCCCCGAATAGCAGCACTGTAGTAACTATTACAGTACAACGGTTTGTTTTGTTTGATCGTAGCTAGCTAGCTACATAGCCGTCTTTGTATCTAAGACAATTGTGTAGCCTAGAGCGATTTTCTAGGTTAGCTGGCCAGCTATTGTCGTTCTTTTAACGTAGCTAGCCAGCTAGCCCCCGAATAGCAGCACTGTAGTAACTATTACAGTACAACGGTTTGTTTTGTTTGATCGTAGCTAGCTAGCTACATAGCCGTCTTTGTATCTAAGACAATTGTGTAGCCTAGAGCGATTTTCTGAGTTAGCTAGCCAGCTATTGTCGTTCTTTTAACGTAGCTAGCCAGCTAGCCCCGAATAGCAGCACTGTAGTAACTATTACAGTACAACGGTTTGTTTTGTTTGATCGTAGCTAGCTAGCTACATAGCCGTCTTTTGTATCTAAGACAATTGTGTAGCCTAGAGCGATTTTCTAGGTTAGCTAGCCAGCTATTGTCGTTCTTTTAAGGTAACGTAACGCAATCAACCTGCTAGCTAGCCAGCTAGCCCCCGAATAGCAGCACTGTAGAAACTATTACACTCGACGGAACGACTTGATTAGTGTAGTGTCAACATCGCAGCCACTACCAGCTAGCCTACTCCAGCAGTACTGTATCATTTCAATCATTTTAGTCAATAAGATTCTTGCTACGTAAGCTTAACTTTCTGAACATTCGAGACGTGTAGTCCACTTGTCATTCCAATCTCCTTTGCATTAGCGTAGCCTCTTCTGTACCCTGTCAACTATGTGTCTATCTATCCCTGTTCTCTCCTCTCTGCACAGACCATACAAACGCTCCACACCGCGTGGCCGGCCACCTAATCTGGTGGTCCCAGCGCGCACGACCCACGTGGAGTTCCTGGTCTCCGGTAGCCTCTGGAACTGCCGATCTGCGGCCAACAAGGCAGAGTTCATCTAAGCCGATGCCTCCCTCCAGTCCCTCGACTTCCTGGCACTGACGGAAACATGGATCACCACAGATAACACTGCTACTCCTACTGCTCTCTCTTCATCCGCCCACGTGTTCTCGCACACCCCGAGAGCTTCTGGTCAGCGGGGTGGTGGCACCGGGATCCTCATCTCTCCCAAGTGGTCATTCTCTCTCTCTCCCCTTACCCATCTATCCATTGCCTCCTTTGAATTCCATGCTGTCACAGTTACCAGCCCTTTCAAGCTTAACATCCTTATCATTTATCGCCCTCCAGGTTCCCTCGGAGAGTTCATCCAATGAGCTTGATGCCTTGATAAGCTCCTTTCCTGAGGACGGCTCACCTCTCACAGTCCTGGGCGACTTTAACCTCCCCACGTCTACCTTTGACTCATTCCTCTCTCTGCCTCCTTCTTTCCACTCCTCTCCTCTTTTGACCTCACCCTCTCACCTTCCCCCCCTACTCACAAGGCAGGCAATACGCTCGACCTCATCTTTACTAGATGCTGTTCTTCCACTAACCTCATTGCAACTCCCCTCCAAGTCTCCGACCACTACCTCGTATCCTTTTCCCTCTCGCTCTCATCCAACACTTCCCACACTGCCCCTCGGATGGTATCGCGCCGTCCCAACCTTCCTCTCTCTCCCCCGCTACTCTCTCCTTTCCATCCTATCATCTCTTCCCTCTGCTCATACCTTCTCCAACCTTTCTCCTGATTCTGCCTCCTCAACCCTCCTCTCTTCCCTTTCTGCATCCTTTGACTCTCTATGTCCCCTATCCTCCAGGCCGGCTCGGTCCTCCCCTCCCCGCTCCGTGGCCCGATGACTCATTGCGAGCTCACCAGAACAGAGCTCCGGGCAGCCGAGCGGAAATGGAGAGGAAAACCGCCTCCCTGCGGACCTGGCATCCTTTCACTCCCTCCTCTCTACATTTTCCTCCTCTGTCTCTGCTGCTAAAGCCACTTTCTACCACTCTAAATTCCAAGCATCTGCCTCTAACCCTAGGAAGCTCTTTGCCACCTTCTCCTCCCTCCTGAATCCTCCTCCCCTCCTCCCCTCTCTGCAGATGACTTCGTCAACCATTTTGAAAAGAAGGTCGACGACATCCGATCCTCGTTTGCTAAGTCAAACGACACCGCTGGTTCTGCTCACACTGCCTACCCCTCTCTGTGCTCTGACCTCTTTCTCCCCCCTCTCTCTCCAGATGAAATCTCGCTTCTTGACGACCGGCCGCCCAACAACCTGCCCGCTTGACCCTATCCCTCCTCTCTTCTCCAGACCATTTCCGGAGACCTTCTCCCTTACCTCACCTCGCTCATCAACTCATCCCTGACCGCTACGTCCTTCCGTCTTCAAGAAGCGAGAGTTGCACCCCCTTCTGAAAAAACCTACACTCGATCCCTCCGATGTCAACAACTACAGACCAGTATCCCTTCTTTCTTTTCTCTCCAAAAACTCTTGAACGTGCCGTCCTTGGCCAGCTCTCCCGCTATCTCTCTCAGAATGACCTTCTTGATCCAAATCAGTCAGGTTTCAAGACTAGTCATTCAACTGAGACTGCTCTTCTCTGTATCACGGAGGCGCTCCGCACTGCCAAAGCTAACTCTCTCTCCTCTGCTCTCATCCTTCTAGACCTATCGGCTGCCTTCGGGATACTGTGAACCATCAGATCCTCCTCTCCACCCTCTCCGAGTTGGGCATCTCCCGGCGGCCCACGCTGGGATTACGTCCTACCTGACAGGTCGCTCCTACCGTGGCGTGGCGAGAATCTGTCTCCTCGCCACGCGCTCTCACCACTGGTGTCCCCCAGGGCTCTGTTCTAGGCCCTCTCCTATTCTCGCTATACACCAAGTCACTTGGCTCTGTCATAACCTCACATGGTCTCTCCTATCATTGCTATGCAGACGACACACAATTAATCCTGTGTGGCTCAGTCGGTAAACATGGCGCTTGCAACGCCAGCGTCGTGGGTTCGATTCCCGCTGGGGCCACCCATATGTAAATGTAGTGGCCCCAGCCGACTTGTAAGTCGCTTTGGACAAAAGCGTCTGCTAAATGGGATATATTATATTATTATTATTATTATCTTCTCCTTTCCCCCTTCTGATGACCAGGTGGCGAATCGCATCTCTGCATGTCTGGCAGACATATCAGTGTGGATGACGGATCACCACCTCAAGCTGAACCTCGGCAAGACGGAGCTGCTCTTCCTCCCGGGAAGGACTGCCCGTTCCATGATCTCGCCATCACGGTTGACAACTCCATTGTGTCCTCCTCCCAGAGCGCTAAGAACCTTGGCGTGATCCTGGACAACACCCTGTCGTTCTCAACCAACATCATGGCGGTGGCCCGTTCCTGTAGGTTCATGCTCTACAACATCCGCATGAGTACGACCCTGCCTCACACAGGAAGCGGCGCAGGTCCTAATCCAGGCACTTGTCATCTCCCGTCTGGATTACTGCAACTCGCTGTTGGCTGGGCTCCCTGCCTGTGCCATTAAACCCCTACAACTCATCCAGAACGCCGCAGCCCGTCTGGTGTTCAACCTTCCCAAGTTCTCTCACGTCACCCCGCTCCTCCGCTCTCTCCACTGGCTTCCAGTTGAAGCTCGCATCCGCTACAAGACCATGGTGCTTGCCTACGGAGCTGTGAGGGGAACGGCACCGCAGTACCTCCAGGCTCTGATCAGGCCCTACACCTAAGCAAGGGCACTGCGTTCATCCACCTCTGGCCTGCTCTGCCTCCCTACCATTGAGGAAGTACAGTTCCCGCTCAGCCCTGTCAAAACTGTTCGCTGCTCTGGCCCCCAATGGTGGAACAAACTCCCTCACGACGCCAGGACAGCGGAGTCAATCACCACCTTCCGGA
The DNA here is from genome assembly GCF_036934945.1 of Oncorhynchus masou masou. Classification (NCBI taxonomy): domain Eukaryota; kingdom Metazoa; phylum Chordata; class Actinopteri; order Salmoniformes; family Salmonidae; genus Oncorhynchus; species Oncorhynchus masou. Next base: position 374 of record NW_027013653.1, on the reverse strand, counting down.
GACACCTGAAACCCCACCTCTTCAAGGAATACCTAGGATAGGATAAGTAATCCTTCTCACCACCCCCTTAATGATTTAGATGCACTATTGTAAAGTGGCTGTTCCACTGGATGTCAGAAGGTGAATTCACCAATTTGTAAGTTGCTCTGGATAAGAGCGTCTGCTAAATGACTTAAATGTAAATGTAAATGTACTGTGTTCTAAAGGAGTCTCTCTCTCTCCCAGTCTCCCTCTCTCTCTCTCCCTGTCTCACTCTGTCTCCCCTTCTCTCTTTCTCTCTGTCTCTGTCTCCCCTTCTCTGTCTCTCTCTCTCTCTGTCTCCCCTTCTCTGTCTCTCTCTCTCTCTCTCTCTCTCCCTCTCTCGCTCTCTCTGT
>NW_027013652.1:0-15543 GCF_036934945.1 Oncorhynchus masou masou | reverse complement strand
GAAGATATAAGACTACCAGTTGTCATGCATTTGTGCATGCATAATTGTAACTGTCGTAGCTATCTTGCTTGCTAATTTAGGGGAGAATGGCAAATCTAAAAGTCTAATCTCAGTTAATCTGTTTATTGAGTGTCAATTGCTTGACATTGCAATTTGTCTGTGTGGTGGTTAATTGTTACCCCTTAATATTTTAATTTGAGCCAAGCAAGTTTGCTGATATACTGTAGATAAAAGTGCATCCAACCATACAATGTCACCTTTTACTATACCAGCATTATAACAATAGCATAGCTTTGTCGATCAGTTTGAGATTGACACAACTATAGTCTTGTTTAAATCGATAAGAGTACTGTACTGTAAGCTGTTGTTCACTTTCTGTGCCAAATTCTCTTATCTGATGGGCCATGGTGCTGTGCTTGCGTGGTGTCAGTTTATCAGCACTTTCAATCTCAGCAGGAGTAGCATCCATCTTCCACATTATTATGAGCGAACATCCTGTGATTTTACACCCCAGGAGGTCTGGAGAAGGCTGAGCCATGTGAGCCGTATTACCCAGAATGCTCTGGACCACCAGGTCGTACATCCTGTTATTACCAGGTTCTTACGACTAGATGGTGCAGTTCCTGTTAAGTGGATAAAGTGTTAAGATTTTCCTCCTCAATGTCAAGGGATAGTTCACCCAAATTACAAAATGACATATTGGTCTACCCTATAGACAAGTTATGAACGCAATCAGTGCTTTGGTTTTGTTTACCTGGCAACTGTTTCAAACACTAACTGTTTAGCATTGGTGGCACAAACCCAATGCAAGTCAATGGTACCTAATATTAGCATTTTCACGCTTCATGTCAAAACATCCTAAAGTACCAACAAAAATGAATTGTGTAACTCAATGAAGTTACTTGTAGATGATTTGGACATGATGTGTGAAAATACCATTATCCGCACCATTGACTTGCATCGGATTTGTGGCATAAATGCTAAAAATAATAATAAATAATAATAATAAATAAATATTTGCATTTGAAACAGTGGCCAGGTAAACAACACAAAAGCATGGATTGCTTTCATATCTTGTCCATAGACTGCTTAAAGGGTAAGGAAACCAATATGTAATTTGGGTGAACTATCCCTTTAAACTTTGGGGGATATTTCGTTATTTTTCACAGGAACAACACCATCTTGTTGTCAGAATTTGATAATATCGCTATGTATGATGGGACATAAACCTAACAACTTCAATTACTAATTTATCAACTTAACAAGAAAATAATCATCACCATGAAATATACTACTTGTCAGACATAGAGAACTGATACTGTATACTGGTTGTTGGGGTGAGATTGGTTTGGGGGTGTCTGTGGGTGGCTTTTGACTATTTTGGGGATTTCTCATGTGTTACACATTGGTAGGAAAAAGTTTGGTCCAAATGGATATTATATGAATCTTATGAATTAAAATGTCCAATTTGAGTGCAAACAATTAGCTTAATTTCTCAGAGATGAAATTATATTTAAGCAAAATAATGGTGGAAGGATGGCTTATCTTATCTGTTTCTAACTGCAGAAACCATTTCAGAACAATCAGAGATGCTGGGTGTCACTGCTTGCTGAAATGACATGTGTTACGTTCTGACCATAGTTCTGTTATTTTATTCTTTGTTTTAGTATGGTCAGGGCGTGAGTTGGGGTGGGCAGTCTATGTTTGTTTTTCTATGTTGGTTTTTGTGTTCACCCGAGTATGGTTCTGAAAACTTCTTGTGACTCTCAAACCCGGATCCGGGAGCGTAATCATAGCCTCAAACTAATTAGCATAAATAACGAGCGGGCATGAATCTTCTAGAAAATCTTCCTATTCATGAAAATCACAAATGAAATATATTGAGACACAGCTAGCCTTTTGTTAATCACACTGTCATCTCAGATTTTCAAAATATGCTTTACAGCCAACGCTATACAAGCATTTGTGTAATTTTATCATGGCATAATGCTATGCTAGGCTCTGCTAGCAGCAGGCAACATTTTCACGAAAATAAGAAAAGCAATCAAATTAAATCATTTACCTTTGAAGAACTTCGGATTTTTTCACTCAGGAGACTCCCACTTAGATAGCAAATGTTCCTTTTTTCCAAAAATATTATTTTTGAAGGCGAAATAGCTCCCGTTTGTTCTTCACATTTGGCTGAGAAATCGCCCGGAAAATGCAGTCACGACAACGCCAAACGTTTTTCCAAATTAGCTCCATAATATCGACAGAAACATGGCAAACGTTGTTTAGAATCAATCCTCAAGGTGTTTTTCACATATCTATTCGATAATATATCCGTCGGGACAATTGGTTTCTCATTAGAAGCGATTGGAATAATGGCTCCCTCAGTACTTTACGCAAGATTTTCTGCGGGAGCCATCATGTGACCACTTGCTCAATGTAGTCCCTACGGCTATTCTTCAACATAAATGCGTAAAAAGACGTCACAATGCTGTAGACACCTTGGGAATACGTAGAACGCGTAAGCTCATTTGTAGCCCATTCAAAGCCATATAAGGAGTTATTGGCATGAAGCGCTTTCAAAAAATGCGGCACTTCCTGGTTGGATTTTTATCTGGGTTTCGCCTGTAACATCAGTTCTGTTGCACTCACAGACAATATCTTTGCAGTTTTGGAAACGTCAGAGTGTTTTCTATCCAAAGCTGTCAATTATATGCATAGTCGAGCAACTTGTCGTGACAAAATATCCCATTTTAAAACGGGAACGTTTTTTTATCCAGAAATGAAAATACTGCCCCTAGAGTCGCAACAGGTTAACCAGAGGCAGGTGTCGTTAGTTGTCTCTGATTGAGAAACATACTTAGGTAGCCTGGGTTTCACTTTTGGTTTGTGGGTGTTTGTTTTCCGTGTGAGTGTTTGGTCCACACGGTACTGTTTCGGTTTTCAACCAGGTAAGGTTGGGCAGGCTCGGTGCTCAAGAGCTCCAGTGCGCCTGCGTGGTCCGGTCTACCTGGTGTCACCTCCACGCACCAGCCCTCCGGTGGCAGCCCCCTGCACCAGGCTGTCTCTCCGTCTTTTTCCTGCAGGTGCTCCCGCCTTTCCAGTGCTGCCAGAGCCTTCCTCCTGCCCAGCGCTGTCAGAGTCTCCCGTCTGTCCTGAGCCGCCAGAGCCACCCGTCTGTCCTGAGCCGCCAGAGTCTCCCGTCTGTCCTGAGCCGCCAGAGCCACCCGTTGTCCTGAGCCGCCAGAGCCACCAGAGCCATCAGCCAGCCAGGAGCCGTCAGAGCCGTCAGTCAGCCAGGCGCTGCCGGAGTCTCCCGCCTGTCTGGCGCTGCCGGAGTCTCCCGCCTGTCCGGCGCTGCCGGAATCTCCCGTCCATTCGGGACCCGTTGTGAGGGTCCCCAATCCGAGGTCGGCGGCGAGGGTCGTCACTCATAAGAGGCCAAGGGGAGGTTGAGGAGGTGGACAAAAACTAGGGTGAAGTGGGGTCCACGTCCCGCGCCAGAGCCGCCACCGCGGACAGACGCCCACCCAGACCCTCCCTATAGGTTCAGGTTTTGCGGACAGAGTCCACCTTGGGGGGGGGGATTTCACGTTCTGACCATAGTTCTGTTATTTTATTCTTTGTTTTTTCCGTGTGAGTGTCTGGTCCACACGGTACTGTTTCGGTTTTCGTTCGTTCACTTTATTGTTTTGTTTTTCAGTGTTCAGTTTGTTTCATTAAATATTACATCATGAACACTTACCACGCTGCGCTTTGGTCCTCTCTATCTCCAGACGACAATACGTTAACTATTCGTGAAAATCGCAAATGAAATGAAAGAAATGTATTCACTCACAAGCTTAGCCTTTTGTTACAACACTGTCATCTCAGATTTTCAAAATATGCTTTTCAACCATAGCTACACAAGCGTTTGTGTAAGAGTATTGATAGCTAGCATAGCATTAAGCCTAGCATTCAGCAGGCAACATTTTCACAAAAACAAGAAAAGGATTCAAATAAAATAATTTACCTTTGAAGAACTTCGGATGTTTTCAATGAGGAGACTCTCAGTTAGGTAGCAAATGTTCAGTTTTTCCAAAAATATTATTTGTGTAGGAGAAATCGCTCCGTTTTGTTCATCACGTTTGGCTAAGAAACAAAAAAGAAAATTCAGTCATTATAACGCAAACTTTTTTCCAAATGAACTCCATAATATCGACAGAAACATGGCAAACGTTGTTTAGAATCAATCCTCAAGGTGTTTTTCACATATTTATTCGATGATAAATCATTCGTGGCAGTTGACTTTCTCCTCTGAAGCAAATGGTAAAATTTACATTTACATTTAAGTCATTTGGCAGACGCTCTTATCCAGAGCGACTTAAAAATTGGTGAATTCACCTTATGACATCCAGTGGAACAGCCACTTTACAATAGTGCATCTAAATAATTTAAGGGGGGGTGAGAAGGATTACTTTATCCTATCCTAGGTATTCCTTGAAGAGGTGGGGTTTCAGGTGTCTCCGGAAGGTGGTGATTGACTCCGCTGTCCTGGCGTCGTGAGGGAGTTTGTTCCACCATTGGGGGGCCAGAGCAGCGAACAGTTTTGACTGGGCTGAGCGGGAACTGTACTTCCTCAGTGGTAGGGAGGCGAGTAGGCCAGAGGTGGATGAACGCAGTGCCCTTGTTTGGGTGTAGGGCCTGATCAGAGCCTGGAGGTACTGCGGGGTGCCGTTCCCCTCACAGCTCCGTAGGCAAGCACCATGGTCTTGTAGCGGATGCGAGCTTCAACTGGAAGCCAGTGGAGAGAGCGGAGGAGCGGGGTGACGTGAGAGAACTTGGGAAGGTTGAACACCAGACTTGGGAAGGTTGCACGCAGCTGGAGATTACGCAATAATTTTGACGGAGGACACCAAGCGGGCACCTGGTAAATGCAGTCTCTTATGGTCAATCTTCCAATGATATGCCTACAAATACGTCACAAGGCTGCAGACACCTTGGGGAAACGACAGAAAGTGTAGGCTCATTCCTTGCGCATTCACAGCCATATAAGGAGACATTGGAACACAGCAACCTCAAAATCTGGGCCATTTCCTGTTTGAAATTTCATCTTGGTTTCGCCTGTAGCATCAGTTCTGTGGCACTCACAGATAATATCTTTGCAGTTTTGGAAACGTGTGTTTTCTTTCCAACGCTGTCAATTATATTCATAGTCGAGCATCTTTTCGTGACAAAATATCTTGTTTAAAACGGGAACGTTTTTTATCCAAAAATTAAAAGAGCGCCCTATATCGAAGAAGTTAACAAGTTACTTTCTCCCTACTTAAACTCTAAAGATATATCTTACATCAATAACAGTTAATTATTACCTCATCAAGTCTCATTCTGAATGTCGCATAATCCTTGATATCTGCAAGAACCCTAGCCCTTCTGAATATTCAGTCCTACACAAATTGATTTAATCATGTATTTACTAACTGACCAAATAATAACACAGAATACACATACACACTTACATGAGAGAAAAGTCCATAGTGGACTGACACGATCTGATGGCTTGTTACACAATGGAAAGTGGGTAGGGAAAGATAAAGAGAGGGAGAGACAAAAAGAGTCAATTTATCGTACATACATTTGGAAATTAAGCTCACAGTAACCAAAATACTTAGCACCCAAACCACCGCTCATTCGGATTTTAATGCAATATACATTTACGAGTAGCTGTCTTTTTCTGTCGTCTCTCTGTTGAGACCAATCGATCCATCTATGGGTAGTGGCTTGATGTAAGGCTCTGGTTGTCCACCAGAGGTTACAATGTTTCTTTTGTAGTGGAGTGGTTGTTAGAACACTCCACTGTTAGAACACTCCACTCCATTGTTAGAACACTTCAGATGTACCCATGGTTGACTGTGGGGATTCTCCTTCCAATCTTGTGTCTTTAGATAAAGTTCTAAGACCACTTTTACATGCACAGCTGCAGACTGTGAAGATTTCTGGTCTCCTAGGTGAGGTTATCTTCTCTTCTAGTGTTGAGGTTGAGAGCTTCAAAGTTTCTCACCATTTCAACGTGTAGACTAACATCTCACTTCTTTTGGTATCAATGGTTGATTATTCAGGGTTCAGCTCCTGAACCACTTTACACGCCAGCAGCAAAACCTGGCATGTTTTGGTCTTGTCGTTTTAACCATTTGTGATGTCCGGTTTTACATCGTCCGTCTGCTTGGTATGTAGTCTAAACAATTTGTCACATTCATCTCACGCTCTGCGTTGGCTGGTCTAATGTACATTTCGTTAGCGAGTCCTTTTAAGCACTCTGGCCAAAAGGGGGCATTCCATCACGCTGACACAATGTCTGTGCTCACGTGGGTGTGGTTACTGACTGGGCACAAGTTTATATGAAGATCAATGTCATTTAGAAGGCTAAAATCACATTGCTATCTTCACAAAGTATTTTCATATTTAATCATATATTTTACAATTTAGATGCAAACTTGATACATAGGATGAATACACTTTTGGAGTTAGTTACTTTGTCATTATTCTTTAGATCCCACGGATCATTCTTAACATTCCTATCTTATGAATATTGTTCCACAGTTTATTATTTGGTCGTTAGAATTCTGTAGACAAATTTATTTCCCAATTCTGCAGGGCAAGAAAGAGAAAGTCTCTAAATTACAACCCAGTGTTAAGGTGTCAAGACTGGCACAGCCCCCCCTTCCCCTCTTGTGTGGGAGGGAGGAGGTCTGGCTATTTTCAAACATTTGCCTCGCTGATGGGTCTTTTGATCCACCGTCAGGAGAATCATGACAGGCCGATGCAGTGATTTGTGCTGTGTTTGGAGAAGCTGGTACCATTTCAACCTTTACTCACAGCCCGGGCAGGGATTCTCGCACAAACAGCATGGCTTTTCAATTCCACCACTTCAGATCTGATATGACAAATATATCATATCAGAGTAGATATTACACACATAATACACACATATTACATTAAAGTACATCTATTTTCGCAGCAACTGCCTTCCTGAAGACAAACAATGTATATGAAATGCTTCAGTCTGGTTTTAGACCCCATCATAGCACTGAGACTGCACTTGTGAAGGTGGTAAATGACCTTTTAATGGCATCAGACCGAGGCTCTGCATCTGTCCTTGTGCTCCTAGACCTTATTGCTGCTTTTGATACCATCCACCACCACCTTCTTTTGGAGAGATTGGAAACCCAAATTGGTCTACACGGACAAGTTCTGGCCTGGTTTAGATCTTATCTGTCGGAAAGATATCAGTTTGTTTCTGTGAATGGTTTGTCCTCTGACAAATCAACTGTAAATTTCGGTGTTCCTCAAGGTTCCGTTTTAGGACCACTATTGTTTTCACTATATATTTTACCTCTTGGAGATGTCATTCGAAACCATAATGTTAACTTTCACTGCTACACAGCTGACACACAGCTGTACATTTAAATGAAACATGGTGAAGCCCCAAAATTGCCCTCGCTAGAAGCATGTGTGTCAGACATAAGGAAGTGGATCGCTGCAAAATGTCTACTTTTAAACTTGGCCAAAACAGAGTTCCTTGTTCTAGGTCCCAAGAAACAAAGAGATCTTCTGTTGAATCTGACAATCAATCTTAATGGTTGTACAGTCGTCTCAAATAAAACTGTGAAGGACCTCGGCGTTACTCTTGACCCTGATCTCTCTTTTGAAGAACATATCAAGACTGTTTCAAGGACAGCTTTTTCCCATCTACGGAACATTGCAAAAATCAGAAACTTTCTGTCCAAAAATGATGCAGAAAAATTCATCCATTCTTTTGTCACTTCTAGGTTAGACTGCAATGCTCTACTTTCCTGCTACCCGGATAAAGCACTTAAATAAACTTTATTTAGTGCTAAATACGGCTGCTAGAATCCTGACTAAAATCAAAAATTTGATCATATTACTCCAGCGCTAGCCTGGTTTCCAAGGGCTGATTTCAAGGTTTTACTGCTAACCTACAAAGCATTACATGGGCTTGCTCCTACCTATCTCTCTGATTTGTTCCTGCCGTACATGCCTACACATACGCTACGGTCACAAGACACAGGCCTCCTAATTGTCCCTAGAATTTCTAAGCAAACAGCTGGAGGCAGGGCTTTCTCCTATAGAGCTCCATTTTTATGGAATGGTCTGCCTACCCATGTGAGAGACGCAAACTCGGTCTCAACCTTTAAGTCTTTACTGAAGACTCATCTCTTCAGTGGGTCATATGATTGAGTGTAGTCTGGCCCAGGAGTGTGAAGGTGAACGGAAAGGCTCTGGAGCAACAAACCGCCCTTGCTGTCTCTGCCTGGCAGGTTCCCTCTTTCCACTGGGATTCTCTGCCTCTAACCCTATTACAGGGGCTGAGTCACTGGATCTTTCATACCGTCCCTACTGTCACTTGAGTGGGTTGAGTCACTGATGTGATCTTCCTGTCTGATTTGGCGCCCTCCCTTGGGTTGTGCCATGGCGGAGATCTTTGTGGGCTATACTTGGCCTTGTCTCAGGATGGTAGAAGATAACCCTCTGGTGGTGTGGGGGCTGTGCTTTGGCAAAGTGGGTGGGGTTATATCCTTCCTGTTTGGCCCTGTCCAGGGGTGTCATCGGATGGGGCCACAGTGTCTCCCTGACCCCTCCTGTCTCAGCCTCCAGTATTTATGCTGCAGTAGTTTATGTGTCGGGGGCTAGGGTCAGTTTGTTATATCTGAGTACTTCTCCTGTCCTATCCGGTGTCCTGTGTGAATTTAACTATGCTCTCTCTAATTCTCTCTTTCTTTTCTAGGACCATGCCTCAGGACTGTACAGTAACCCAGCCTAAAACCCCAAACAGCAAGCAATGCAGGTGTAGAAGCACGGTGGACCATGCCTCAGGACTTGACATGACTTTTTTTTTTTTTTTTTTTTTACCTTTATTTAACCAGGCAAGTCAGTTAAGAACAAATTCTTATTTTCAATGACAGCCTAGGAACAGTGGGTTAACTGCCTGTTCAGAGGCAGAACGACAGAGTTGTACCTTGTCAGCTCAGGGGTTTGAACTTGCAACCTTCCGATTACTAGTCCAACGCTCTAACCACTAGTCTACCCTTGCTGACCCCAGTCCACCTGGCCGTGCTGCTGCTCCAGTTTCAACTGTTCTGCCTGTGATTATTATTATTTGACCATGCTGGTCATTTATGAACATTTGAACATCTTGGCCATGTTCTGTTATAATCTCCACCCGGCACAGCCAGAAGAGGACATAGCCTGGTTCCTCTAGGTTTCTTCCTATGTTTTGGCCTTTCTAGGGAGTTTTTCCTAGCCACCGTGCTTCTACACCTGCATTGCTTGCTGTTTGGGGTTTTAGACTGGGTTACTGTACAGCACTTTGAGATATGAGCACGAAGGACTATATAAATAAATTGGATTTGATTTGATCTAACACACATATTACAATTACATCAGAGCAGATACAGTGCATTCGGAAAGTACACAGACCCCTTTCCTAAAAAACAGAAAAACTTTTAATTACATAACGTTTTAAGACCCTTTGCTATGAGACTCGAAAATTGAGCTCAGGTGCATCCTGTTTCCATTGATCATCCTTGAGATGTTTCTACAACTTGATCAGAGTCCACCTGTGGTAAATTCAATTGATTGGACACTATTTGGAAAGGCACACACTTGTCTATATAAGGTCCCACAGTTGTCAGTGAATGTCAGAGCAAAAACCAAGCCATGATGGTCGAAGGAATTGTCCGTAGAGCTCTGAGACAGGATTGTGTCAAGGCACAGATCTGGGGAAGGGTGCCAAAAAATGTTTGCAGCATTGAAGGTCCCCAACAACACAGTGGCCTCCATCATTCTTAAATGGGAGAAGTTTGGAACCACCAAGACTCTTTCTAGAGCTGGCCGCCCAGCCAAACTGAGCAATCGGGGGAGAATGGCCTTGGTCAGGGAGGTGACCAAGAACCCGATGGTCACTCTGACAGAGCTCCAGAGTTCCTCTGTGGACATGGGAGAACCTTCCAGAAGGACAACCATCTCTGCAGCACTCCACCAATCAGGCCTTTATGGTAGAGTGGCCAGACGGAAGCCACTCCTCAGTAAAAGGCACACGACAGTCCGTTAGGAATATGCCAAAAGACACTTAAAGGACTCAGACCATGAGAAGCAAGATTCTCTGGTCTGATGAAACCAAGATTGAACTTTTTGGCCTGAATGCCAAATGTCATGTCTGGAGGAAACCTGGCAGCCAGAGCCCATACTTGAACCCACTCGAATATTTCTGGAGAGAACTGAAAATAGCTCTGCAGCGACGCTCCCCAACCAACCTGACAGAGAATGAGAGGATCTGCAAAGACAAATGGGAGATGATGATTAGTATTATTTTTTTTAAATTAGCAACAATTTCTAAATACCTGTTTTTGTTTTGCCAGTATGAGCTATTGTGTGTAGATTGATGAGGGGAAAAAACAATTTCATAAATTTTAGAATAAAGCTGTAATGTCACAAAATGTGATAAAAGTCAAGGGGTCTGACTGAATACCTTCCGAAGGCACTGTATGTATGTATTGCCAGTCATGTGAAATATATTCGGGACTAATTTATTTTATTTGAATTGACTGACTTCCTTTTATGAACTGTATATAACCCAAAATCTTTGAAATTGGTGCATGTTGCGTTTATATTTTTGTTCAGTATACATTTAGGCTTTTGTTTAAAAACGGCAAAAATGTTTAAAAAACAGTACCACTACCCTGTGTAGATGAGGGGAGGGAATAATTTCATCAATTAGAATGTAACGTAAACAAAATGTGGAAAATGTTAATGGTCCTGAATACTTTCAGAATGCAACGTATGCCCACAAGCCTATATAGCATACAGTGAATAGTGAAAGTCTACACACCCCTTGCACAGTCTTCACATATTTAATTTTTTTATCATAACATTTTATTTTTCTCCTATCGATGTACACAAGCTACTCCAAAGTGAAATCAATATGATCACTGTATTTTCAAATATTGTGGCAGCGTCATGTTATCGGCATGTTTGTCACCGGCAGGGACTGGGGAGTTTGTCAGGATAAAAATACATTTGAAAGGAGCAGGGTTCAGGGAAAAGTTGGAGGAAAACTCACCTTCGTCTTCTGAAAACTTAACCCTGGGATAGTTGCATTTTCAGCGGGACAATTACACAAATGTTTATGGCAAAGATACACCAGAATGGCTTCCCAAGGGGTGGTGAGTGTTACTGAGTGGTCCATTTTTTAGTCCTGACTTACATTTGCTTGAAAATCAGAGGTTTAAATTTTGCTGTCCATTAATGATTCCTAACCAAATTTAGTTGGCTTGAGCAATTTTTGACAAAAAAATTGATAAATGTTGCCTTAAGAGTTGTGCAAAGTTGGTAGAATCTTATTCAGTGATTTATAGTTGTAATGGCTGCCAAAGGTGCTTCCACCAAATATTAACTCTGAGATGTGAAGACTTACCCAAGCAATCTTCCTTTTTAAAAAGTTTATTAAATCTGGAAAGTTTTCTATAATTCTTCTTTTACTTTCAAAATGAGTAGGTTGTGTAAATCTGCAGAAAAGTATCGAATTGAATGTGTATATATATATTTATACATATATATATATATTTTTTTTACGAGACCATTTTGATATTTGCTGTATGGTTTGTGAGAAAGTCCATATTACAAATGTACGGTCCCTTACTAGACATCCGAGAACGTTTCTAAAATTTGCGGTCGGCGCCGGGCCGTGTGGCAGGGCTGGACCTACCGGGAAGTCATCAAACGAACTTTCTCGGACATTCGGTTTCCGTTTTATAAAATAATCAAATTTTGGTCATTTTTCTGCTGTCCCGGAAAATCCCACAAGAGGGCATAAGCAATCATATTGCAATTGTACAAAACATCACGAATCACGACGGGGCCTTATCTCCAAAACGGAAAAAATTTCGAAACCGAAACTTGGTGAGCGTAGATTTGGCATAATGGGCAGTTGGCCCCGAACAAGATGGCGTCTAGGGCTCAACGGTATTTGAGTTATGGCCATTTCTCTGGGATTAAAGGTCCAAAATGAAAATAGAGAAATAATTTTTCCGCATCATGTCAAAGTCAAGGAGCCTCCGGTGTCAATAAAAAAAGAACCAGCCATTTATCTATCGTCATTTAAGAGAAATCGTACAATGACGAATTGGTGATGTTCAAAAATAGTTTTTTTTTTAAACAGTTACAGATCTCGTTGCAGGGTGTTCATACGAATCTTTTTAAAATGTGCTGCAGAGCTCTGCGAGATTTCTGTGATTTTCTATGATTTTCTGAAATAACACACACTCACTTAAACCCTCCGTAAATAACTCAGTTCTTAACCTGTTGCGTCGCGCAATCCCGGATCCGGGATTCTATTTATAGCCTCAAGCTCATTAGCATAACGCAACGTTAACTATTCATGAAAATCGCAAAGGAAATGAAATAAATATATTTGCTCTCAAGCTTAGACTTTTGTTAACAACACTGTCATCTCAGATTTTCAAAATATGCTTTTGAACCATAGCAAATCACTAATTTGTGTAAGAGTATGCTAAGCTAGCTTAGCATTTTGAGTAGCATTTAGCACGCAACATTTTCACAAAAACCAGATAACCAAATAAATAAAATCATTTACCTTTGAAGAGCTTCGGATGTTTTCAATGAGGAGACTCTCAGTTACATAGCAAATGTTCAGTTTTTCCTGAAAGAATCTTTGTGTAGGAGAAATCGCTCCGTTTTGTACATCACATTTGGCTGTCGAAACGAACCGAAAATTCCTTACATGGTGTCATAGTGGCTGTTTCCAAGGATTAAAAGGTCAGATCTTTTCAAAACTTCATATGTGTGATTAGGCAACCCCATAAACTACAAATAAGTCATTTCTCCTAACAGATGTCAAAAGAAAAGCTTTCTCTCTCACACACACACACACACACACACACACACATTTCTGAAAATCGCAAATAAAATGAAAATAATGCGCCTGCTCTCAAGCTTAGCCTTTTCTTAACAACACTGTCATCTCAGATTTTCAAAATATGCTTTTGAACCATAGCAAATCACTAATTTGTGTAAAGAGTATGCTAAGCTAGCTTAGCATTTTGAGTAGCATTTAGATCTTTCAGATCTTTTCAAAACTTCATATGTGTGATTAGGCAACCCCCATAAACTACTACATGTCAAAAGAAAAGCTCTCTCTCTCACACACACACACACAAACACACACACACACACACACACACACACACACACACACACACACACACACACACACACACACACACACACACACACACACACACACACACACACAGCAAGGATGGAGTGACAAAGTGCGGTGCTTAAAGACACAGAGAGCAGGCAAAGGCACTACCATAATCCCTCTAGGCCGTGCCGAGTTCAACGAGATATCCCGCATTACCGTAGCTCACTCGGTCTAAGCGCAGCGACCATTAGAAAAGTAGACCCAAAATGAAGCTTGTCCCACAACGTCATTTGCTTTCGGGTGACAGCGGCGGAACCGTTAGGTTTATAGAAGGACAATTCAACCACAGGAAGGTTCCTAAGGTCCTCCCGATCTGTGCAAGCCTAACCTTGACCGTGTGGCATTAACCCTTTTAACAGTAAAACAGGGTTTTTTGATCTCACAGTGACAGCTCTCCGCATAAGAATACATTGCATGCTCCTAAATTCAACCTGAGCCTATGTTGGTTAATAATGCCTTTATGAACCTGTCTTCAATGCCAATCCATCAGGCCACTATGAGGTCTACCTGTGTCGATTCTAAGCTTCCTGGAGCACCCGGAAGTGGTTAAATTCACCCAAAAGGTATTTTGATGTAAATAACATGCAAATGTGAATGAACATAACAAAAAATATTTTTATCCAGAGTGCATCAAACATGATTTAGAGCTTGTTTATGGAAAAAAAGTTATTTCTGTATTGTTGCAACTTGCTGAAAACTGTGCACAATGTTCATTTCATAACACTTGACATGTCTTGTCTAAGTGGTTGCTAAGTGAATTTATTAGCTGATTTGTGTCAAAAATGGCTTGATTTCACTTACAAAGAATGTCACTTGGAAGTGATGATGTCACAATGGGGCACTTGAGTTTCTTGAGAGATCCAATGAAAGCAGGAGGACATAAAGAGGACAAGAAAGTGAAAAACTGAAACAGTATAAGAGATATCAAAAATTCTATACAAACAACGTGATCGAGACCGTTGCGAATTTGTTGATATTGGAACGGCATTTCTAGTTTAAACGGTGGAGGAGGAGTGTCTCTTCATGATTTTGGCCCTGCAGCGAAAGTATCCTAAAACGGTTCCGTTTTGGAATATCAGAATTGACACAGAGAGCTGTTATTAGTGAAAAGAGGTGACAGTAATGCAGTTACAAAAACAGCTGTACAATTCTGCACACAGCTATGAATAGCAGAGAAATTCCTCGAGAATGGTAGACCCAAATGAAAAGCGTTTCCGCGTTTTGGAATATCAGAATTGACACAGAGAGCCTTGAGAAGCAGAGAAGTAGAGGAAGATTTTATGCCAAACTATGTTTGTGTAACTGTTTGTTTAGTGGTCCAAACGATAGTTGTTTGGGAAGGTTGAAAAACACTTAGTAATGCAGTTACAAAAACAGCTGTACCGTTAAGTTCTTCTGATTCTGCACACAGCTATGAATAGCAGAGAAGTAGTGTATTAGTATGTAGTAGTGTACATACTGTATAAGCAGTGTAGTGGTGGAGCTTCTACTAGACCGTTGCGAATTTGTTGATATTGGAACGGCATTTCTAGTTTAAACGGTGGAGGGAGTGTCTCTTCATGATTTTGGCCCTGCAGCGTCTGCGAGTATCCTAGCCAACGGTTCCGTTTTGGAATATCAGAATTGACACAGAGAGCTGTTATTAGTGAAGAGCAGGTGAGGGGTTTCTTATATCGCTCTCCCTTGAGAAGCAGAGAAGTAGAGGAAGATTTTATGCCAAACTATGTTTGTGTAACTGTTTGTTTAGTGGTCCAAACGATAGTTGTTTGGGAAGGTTGAAAAACACGTAGTAATGCAGTTACAAAAACAGCTGTACCGTTAAGTTCTTCTGATTCTGCACACAGCTATGAATAGCAGAGAAGTAGTGTATTAGTATGTAGTAGTGTACATACTGTATAAGCAGTGTAGTGGTGGAGCTTCTACACTCCACCATGTTGCTTTCACCTTACAGATCTGTTAACATTCACTCTAACTTCTTGTCTAACTTGTTGCAGTATTTGTCAAAATAGACACTGCTTGCCAAAATGTTACAGAAACTGATGATGGTGCTGTTACTTAAATTCCTGTAACTTTTGATGCGAATCTCATTTTTGCCTCCAAACTCCAGATTTGACTAGCAGAAAAGTACCACAAGCTGGAACACTTGACATGTCTTGTCTAAGTGGTTGCTAAGTGAATTTATTAGCTGATTTGTGTCAAAAATGGCTTGATTTCACTTACAAAGAATGTCACTTGGAAGTGATGATGTCACAATGGGGCACTTGAGTTTCTTG
>NW_027013651.1:0-15544 GCF_036934945.1 Oncorhynchus masou masou | reverse complement strand
CTATACATACACTATAAAGACACTATAAATACACTATAAAGACACTATAAAGACACTATAAAGACACTATAAATACACTATAAATACACTATAAAGACACTACACTATAAATACACTATAAAGACACTACACTATAAATACACTATAAATACACTATAAAGACACTATAAAGACACTATAAAGACACTACACTATAAAGACACTATAAATACACTATAACGACACTATAAATACACTATACATACACTATAAAGACACTACACTATAAAGACACTATAAAGACACTACACTATAACGACACTATAAAGACACTATAAAGACACTATAAAGACACTACACTATAAACACACTATAAACACACTATAAAGACACTATAAAAACACTATAAAGACACTACACTATAAAGACACTATAAAAACACTACACTATAAAGACACTATAAAGACACTATAAAGACACTATAAAGACACTACACTATAAATACACTATAAACACACTATAAAGACACTATAAAGACACTACACTATAAATACACTATAAATACACTATAAAGACACTCTAAATACACTATAAAGACACTATAAATACACTATAAAGACACTACACTATAAATACACTATAATACACTATAAAGACACTATAAAGACACTATAAATACACTACACTATAAAGACACTATAAAGACACTACACTATAAATACACTATAAATACACTATAAAGACACTATAAAGACACTATAAATACACTATAAAGACACTATAAATACACTATAAAGACACTACACTATAAATACACTATAAAGACACTACACTATAAATACACTATAAATACACTATAAAACACTATAAAGACACTATAAAGACACTACACTATAAATACACTATAAAGACACTATAAAGACACTATAAAGACACTACACTATAAATACACTATAAAGACACTACACTATACATACACTATAAAGACACTATAAATACACTATAGACACTATAAAGACACTATAAAGACACTATAAATACACTATAAATACACTATAAAGACACTACACTATAAATACACTATAAAGACACTACACTATAAATACACTATAAAGACACTACACTATAAAGACACTATAAATACACTATAACGACACTATAAATACACTATACATACACTATAAAGACACTACACTATAAAGACACTATAAAGACACTACACTATAAATACACTATAAAGACACTATAAAGACACTATAAAGACACTACACTATAAACACACTATAAACACACTATAAAGACACTATAAAGACACTACACTATAAAGACACTATAAAGACACTACGAAGACACTATAAATACACTATAAAGACACTATAAATACACTATAAAGACACTATAAATACACTATAAAGACACTATAAAGACACTATAAATACACTACACTATAAAGACACTATAAAGACACTATAAATACACTACACTATAAATACACTATAAAGACACTATAAAGACACTATAAATACACTGTAAATACACTATAAAGACACTACACTATAAATACACTATAAAGACACTATAAAGACACTATAAATACACTACACTATAAAGACACTATAAAGACACTATAAAGACACTATAAAGACACTATAAATACACTACACTATAAATACACTATAAAGACACTATAAAATACACTATAAATACACTATAAAGACACTATAAATACACTATAAAGACACTATAAAGACACTATAAATACACTATAAAGACACTATAAATACACTATAAAGACACTACACTATAAATACACTATAAAGACACTATAAATACACTATAAAGACACTATAAAGACACTATAAAGACACTACACTATAAATACACTATAAAGACACTATAAATACACTATAAAGACACTACACTATAAATACACTATAAAGACACTACACTATACATACACTATAAAGACACTATAAATACACTATAAAGACACTATAAAGACACTATAAAGACACTATAAATACACTATAAATACACTATAAAGACACTACACTATAAATACACTATAAAGACACTACACTATAAATACACTATAAATACACTATAAAGACACTATAAAGACACTATAAAGACACTACACTATAAAGACACTATAAATACACTATAACGACACTATAAATACACTATACATACACTATAAAGACACTACACTATAAATACACTATAAAGACACTACACTATAACGACACTATAAATACACTACACTATAAAGACACTATAAAGACACTATAAAGACACTATAAAGACACTATAAATACACTACACTATAAATACACTATAAAGACACTACACTATAAATACACTATAAATACACTATAAAGACACTATAAATACACTATAAAGACACTATAAAGACACTGTAAATACACTATAAAGACACTATAAATACACTATAAAGACACTACACTATAAATACACTATAAAGACACTATAAATACACTATAAAGACACTATAAAGACACTATAAAGACACTACACTATAAATACACTATAAAGACACTATAAATACACTATAAAGACACTACACTATAAAGACACTATAAAGACACTACACTATACATACACTATAAAGACACTATAAATACACTATAAAGACACTATAAAGACACTATAAAGACACTATAAATACACTATAAATACACTATAAAGACACTACACTATAAATACACTATAAAGACACTACACTATAAATACACTATAAATACACTATAAAGACACTATAAAGACACTATAAAGACACTACACTATAAAGACACTATAAATACACTATAACGACACTATAAATACACTATACATACACTATAAAGACACTACACTATAAAGACACTATAAAGACACTACACTATAACGACACTATAAAGACACTATAAAGACACTATAAAGACACTACACTATAAACACACTATAAACACACTATAAAGACACTATAAAAACACTATAAAGACACTACACTATAAAGACACTATAAAAACACTACACTATAAAGACACTATAAAGACACTATAAAGACAATATAAAGACACTACACTATAAACACACTATAAACACACTATAAAGACACTATAAAAACACTACACTATAAATACACTATAAATACACTATGTATACTCTAAATACACTATAAAGACACTGTAAATACACTATAAAGACACTACACTATAAATACACTATAAATACACTATAAAGACACTATAGACACTATAAATACACTACACTATAAATACACTATAAAGACACTACACTATAAATACACTATAAATACACTATAAAGACACTATAAAGACACTGTAAATACACTATAAAGTCACTATAAATACACTATAAAGACACTACACTATAAATACACTATAAAGACACTACACTATAAATACACTATAAATACACTATAAAAACACTATAAAGACACTATAAAGACACTACACTATAAATACACTATAAAGACACTATAAAGACACTATAAAAGACACTACACTATAAATACACTATAAAGACACTACACTATACATACACTATAAAGACACTATAAATACACTATAAAGACACTATAAAGACACTATAAAGACACTATAAATACACTATAAATACACTATAAAGACACTACACTATAAATACACTATAAAGACACTACACTATAAATACACTATAAAGACACTACACTATAAAGACACTATAAATACACTATAACGACACTATAAATACACTATACATACACTATAAAGACACTACACTATAAAGACACTATAAAGACACTACACTATAAAGACACTATAAAGACACTATAAAGACACTATAAAGACACTACACTATAAACACACTATAAACACACTATAAAAACACTATAAAGACACTACACTATAAAGACACTATAAAGACACTACGAAGACACTATAAATACACTATAAAGACACTATAAATACACTATAAAGACACTATAAATACACTATAAAGACACTATAAAGACACTATAAATACACTACACTATAAAGACACTATAAAGACACTATAAATACACTACACTATAAATACACTATAAAGACACTATAAAGACACTATAAATAAGTAAATACACTATAAAGACACTACACTATAAATACACTATAAAGACACTATAAAGACACTATAAATACACTACACTATAAAGACACTATAAAGACACTATAAAGACACTATAAAGACACTATAAATACACTACACTATAAATACACTATAAAGACACTACACTATAAATACACTATAAATACACTATAAAGACACTATAAATACACTATAAAGACACTATAAAGACACTGTAAATACATTATAAAGACACTATAAATACACTATAAAGACACTACACTATAAATACACTATAAAGACACTATAAATACACTATAAAGACACTATAAAGACACTATAAAGACACTACACTATAAATACACTATAAAGACACTATAAATACACTATAAAGACACTACACTATAAATACACTATAAAGACACTACACTATACATACACTATAAAGACACTATAAATACACTATAAAGACACTATAAAGACACTATAAAGACACTATAAATACACTATAAATACACTATAAAGACACTACACTATAAATACACTATAAAGACACTACACTATAAATACACTATAAATACACTATAAAGACACTATAAAGACACTATAAAGACACTACACTATAAAGACACTATAAATACACTATAACGACACTATAAATACACTATACATACACTATAAAGACACTACACTATAAAGACACTATAAAGACACTACACTATAAGACACTATAAAGACACTATAAAGACACTATAAAGACACTACACTATAAACACACTATAAACACACTATAAAGACACTATAAAAACACTATAAAGACACTACACTATAAAGACACTATAAAAACACTACACTATAAAGACACTATAAAGACACTATAAAGACAATATAAAGACACTACACTATAAACACACTATAAACACACTATAAAGACACTATAAAAACACTACACTATAAATACACTATAAATACACTATAAAGACACTCTAAATACACTATAAAGACACTATAAATACACTATAAATACACTACACTATAAAGACACTATAAAGACACTATAAAGACACTACACTATAAAGACACTATAAAGACACTATAAAGACACTATAAATACACTATAAATACACTATATAAATACACTATAAAGACACTATAAATACACTATAAAGACACTATAAAGACACTATAAATACACTACACTATAAAGACACTATAAAGACACAAACACAGATGCACACCCAGTATCAACCAGGCCTCCTCTCTGATCTCTGTCACACAATCACAGATGCACACCCAGTATCGACCAGGCCTCTCCTCTCTGATCTCTGTCACACATGCACACCCAGTATCGACCAGGCTTCTCCTCTCTGATCTCTGTCACACACCACACAAACACAGATGCACACCCAGTATCAACCAGGCCTCTCCTCTCTGATCTCTGTCACACACCACACAAACACACATGCACACCCAGCATCGACCAGGCCCCTCCCCTCTAACTCTAAGAGCTAAAGCAAAATAAGGTGATTTTAAAACAGCCCCGGTGTGTAATAAAGCCAATCATAATGGCAGCTAAATCAGACACACAGACACCCACAAACACACACACACACACACAGATGCAAGCACACAGACACACACACACACAGACACACACACACACTATCATAATGGGCTAATGGCAGGTAAATCAATGTAGCTTCAGATCCTCCAGGATCCTGGACAGCATTAGGATGACATCATAGGGAATGTTCAGGGTATTGAGGGTTCTATTAAGGCTCGTAAAGTGTACCCTGGAATCAATAGAAGGCTATGTCCCAAATGACACTATATTCCCTACATTGTGCACTACTTTGACCAGACCCTTATGGACACTAGTGCACTATAAAGGGAATTAGGTGCGATTTGGAGTCCGACATTCTGTTTTTAGAGTGCTCGCCCCACGTCAAGACCAGACCACACAGGACCTACTCACCTACTCATCCACTCATTCTCCTCCCTCACTACTCTTTCTCTCGTCCCTCTCCCATCACTCTCTCCTCTCTCCTCTCCTCCCCATCCCTCTCCTCCTCTTCTCTTCTCCCTCTCCCTTTCCTATCCCATCCCATCCCTCTCCTCTCCTCCCCACCCCTCTCCTCCCCACCCCTCTCCTCTCCTCTCCCATCTACATCATGATGTATCAGACCAACGAAACATCATGATATAGTAGAATCAGACCAATGAAACATCAGGATATAGTAGAATCAGACCAATGAAACATCAGGATATAGTAGAATCAGACCAATGAAACATCAGGATATAGTAGAATCAGACCAATGAAACATCAGGATATAGTAGAATCAGACCAATAAAACATCAGGATATAGTAGAATCAGACCAATGAAACATCAGGATATAGTAGAATCAGACCAATGAAACATCAGGATATAGTAGAATCAGACCAATAAAACATCAGGATATAGTAGAATCAGACCAATGAAACATCAGGATATAGTATAATCAGACCAATAAAACATCAGGATATAGTAGAATCAGACCAATGAAACATCAGGATAAAGTAGAATCAGACCAATAAAACATCAGGATATAGTAGAATCAGACCAACGAAAACATCAGGATATAGTAGAATCAGACCAATGAAACATCAGGATATAGTAGAATCAGACCAACGAAACATCATGATATAGTAGAATCAGACCAATGAAACATCAGGATATAGTAGAATCAGACCAATGAAACATCAGGATATAGTAGAATCAGACCAATGAAACATCAGGATATAGTAGAATCAGACCAATAAAACATCAGGATATAGTAGAATCAGACCAATGAAACATCAGGATATAGTATAATCAGACCAATAAAACATCAGGATATAGTAGAATCAGACCAATGAAACATCAGGATAAAGTAGAATCAGACCAATGAAACATCAGGATATAGCAGAATCATACCAATGAAATATCAGGATATAGTAGAATCATACCATAATATTGTTGATTATCATATTCTCCTTACTATATATATCCCATTTTTAGCAGACGCTTTTGTTCAAAGCGACTTACAAGTCGGCTGGGGCCACTACTTTTACATATGGGTGGTCCCAGCGGGAATCGAACCCACGACGACTTGGTGTTGCAAGCGCCATGCTCTACCGACTGAGCCACACAGGACCCCACTGTTTGATAATGCTGCAGATTAATGCATGTTATGTAAATAAAACAATACCAAGTTATAAATAACATGTCCCATATGTTAATTAAGACAAATTGTCCTTTGCGCATATCATTAAGATATGGTTTATCTGAGGGATTGGCGTTCCGTCAACGAGACTGTTGTAAATAATGCAGCGCCTTGTGTCACGATCGTAGATTTTAGAGAAACAACAAATGTCGGTACATATTGTCACGGCCGTTGAAGGAAGAAGACCAAGGTGCAGTGTGGGGAGCGTAAATATTCCTTTATTTAAGAATGACACTGACAAAAAAAACAACAAACCATACAAAAACGAACCGTGAAGCTAAAGGCTAAGTGCCATGAACAAAGACAACTTCCCACAAAGAAAGGAGGGAAAACGGGCTACCTAAGTATGGTTCCCAATCAGAGACAACGATAGACAGCTGTCCCTGATTGAGAACCCTACCCGGCCAAAACATAGAAATACGCAATCATAGATAACAAAACATAGAATGCCCACCCCACATCACACCCTGACCAAACCAAATAGAGACATTAAAAGGCTCTCTAAGGTCAGGGTGTGACACATATAAGGGGCTTATATCGGCTGAAAGCTTAAATTATTGTTAATATAACTGCGCTGTCTAATTTACAGTAGCTATTACTGCTATTGTTTGAGGAGAGCGTGTCAGGGCTGCCTAGATGTGAGCAGGGAACCTGTGTGTGTGTGTGTGTGTGTGTGTGTGTGTGTGTGTGTGTGTGTGTGTGTGTGTGTGTGTGTGTGTGTGTGTGTGTGTGTGTGTGTGTGTGTGTGTGAGAAAGAGAGAGAGAGGGCTGCCTAGCTGTGAGCAGCGAACCAGAGTGTGTGAACAGAGACTAGGCATGCAGGAGAGATCTAAATATAGGATGCAGTGTGATTACTGTTGCTACAGATACAACAGGACTTAACAAGCTGTGATTACTGTTGCTACAGATACAACAGGACTTAACAGGCTGTGATTACTGTTGCTACAGATACAGATACAACAGGACTTAACAGGCTGTGATTACTGTTGCTACAGATACAACAGGACTTAACAAGCTGTGATTACTGTTGCTACAGATACAACAGGACTTAACAAGCTGTGATTACTGTTGCTACAGATACAACAGGACTTAACAGGCTGTGATTACTGTTGCTACAGATACAGATACAACAGGACTTAACAAGCTGTGATTACGGTTGCTACAGATACAATAGGACTTAACAAGTTGTGATTGCTATCATGTTTCAGGTAAGACCCAAGTGCAGACTGTGTTGAAGTAACAATGTTTACATTTTACATTTAAGTCATTTAGCAGATGTTGAAGTAACAATGTTGAAGTAACAATGTTTATTACAACAACAGGAGCAGGCAAATGACAGGTTGAGGCAGGCAGGGGTCGATAATCCAAACTGGTGGGGCAAAGGTACAAGATGGCAGGCAGGCTCAGGGTCAGGGTCAGGCAGAGTGGTCAGGCAGGTGGGCTCAGGGTCAGGGGCAGGCAGAGTGGTCAGGCAGGCGGGCTCAGGGTCAGGGGCAGGCAGAGTGGTCAGGCAGGTGGGCTCAGGGTCAGGAGCAGGGAGAGTGGTCAGCAGGCAGGCTCAGGGTCAGGGTCAGGCAGAGGGGTCAGGCAGGCAGGCTCAGGGTCAGGGTCAGGCAGAGTGGTCAGGCAGGTTGGCTCAGGGTCAGGGGCAGGCAGAGTGATCAGGCAGGCGGGCACAGAGTCAGGGTCAGGCAGAGGGGTCAGACAAGCGGGGTCAGGGTCAGGCAGAGGGGTCAGACAAGCGGGGTCAGGGTCAGGCAGAGGGGTCAGACAAGCGGGTCAGGGTCAGGCAGAGTGGTCAGGCAGGTGGGCTCAGGGTCAGGGGCAGGCAGAGTGGTCAGGCAGGCAGGCTCAGGGTCAGGGGCAGGCAGAGTGGTCAGGCAGGTGGGCTCAGGGTCAGGAGCAGGGAGAGTGGTCAGCAGGCAGGCTCAGGGTCAGGGTCAGGCAGAGGGGTCAGGCAGGCAGGCTCAGGGTCAGGGTCAGGCAGAGTGGTCAGGCAGGTTGGCTCAGGGTCAGGGGCAGGCAGAGTGATCAGGCAGGCGGGCACAGAGTCAGGGTCAGGCAGAGGGGTCAGACAAGCGGGGTCAGGGTCAGGCAGAGGGGTCAGACAAGCGGGGTCAGGGTCAGGCAGAGGGGTCAGACAAGCGGGGTCAGGGTCAGGCAGAGTGGTCAGGCAGGTGGGCTCAGGGTCAGGAGCAGGGAGAGTGGTCAGCAGGCAGGCTCAGGGTCAGGGTCAGGCAGAGGGGTCAGGCAGGCAGGCTCAGGGTCAGGGTCAGGCAGAGTGGTCAGGCAGGTTGGCTCAGGGTCAGGGCAGGCAGAGTGATCAGGCAGGCGGGCACAGAGTCAGGGTCAGGCAGAGGTCAGACAAGCGGGGTCAGGGTCAGGCAGAGGGGTCAGACAAGCGGGGTCAGGGTCAGGCAGAGGGGTCAGACAAGCGGGGTCAGGGTCAGGCAGAGTGGTCAGCCCAGCGGGCTCAGGGGCAGGCAGAGTGGTTAGTAGGCGGGCTCAGGGTCAGGACAGGTAAGAGTAAAAACTAGGAGGGTGAGAAAAAGGAGAGACTGGAAAAAGCAGGAGCTGACAACAAAACGCTGGTTGACTTGACAAACAAGACGGACTGGCAACAGACAGAGAACACAGGTGTAAATACACAGGGGATAATGGGGAAGATGGGCGACACCTGCAGGGGGTGGAGACAAGCACAAGGACAGGTGAAACAGATCAGGGCGTAACAATTACTGTTGCTACAGATACAACAGGACTTAACAAGCTGTGATTACTGTTGCTACAGGTACAACAGGATACAGATACAGATACGACATGATACAGATACAGATTCACCAGGATACAGATACAGATTCACCAGGATACAGATACAGATTCACCAGGATACAGATACAGATTCACCAGGATACAGATACAGATTCAGATACAACTGGATACAGATACACCTGGATACAGATTCAGATACACCTGGATACAGATTCAGATAGAGATATATCATGAAACAAATAAAGATACAGGTAAAATAGGATATAGAAACAGATACAGCAGGATACAGATGCAGACACAGATACAACAGAATACAGATACAATAGGATACAGATACAGATACAGATACAACAGAATACAGATACAATAGGATACAGATACAGATACAGGTACAACAGGATACAGATACAAATTCACCAGGATACAGATACAGATTCAGATACAACAGGATACAGATACAGATACAGATACAACAGGATACAGACACAGATACAACAGGATACAGATACAATAGGATACAGATACAGATACAGATACAACAGGATACAGCAGATACAACAGGATACAGCAGATATAACAGAATACAGATACAGATACAACAGGATACAGATAGAGGTACAGCAGGATACAGATACAAAAGGATACAGATACAAATACAACAGGATACAGATGCAGATACAACAGGATACACATAAAGATACAACAGGATACAGATACAACTGGATACAGATACAGATACAACTGGATACAGATTCAGATAGAGATATATCATGAAACAAATAAAGATACAGATACAATAGGATATAGAAACAGATACAGCAGGATACAGATGCAACAGGATACAGATACAAATACAACCGGATACAGATATAGATACAACCGGATACAGATACAGCAGGATACAGATACATCATGATACAGATACAACAGCATACAGACAAAGATACAACATGATACAGATACAGATGCAACATGATACAGATACAGATACAACAGGATACAGATATAGATACAACAGGATACAGATACAACAGGATACAGATCCAACAGGATACAGTTACAGATACAACATGATACAGATACAGATACAACAGGATACAGATACAGCAGGACACAGATACATCAGGATACAGATACAGATACAACAAGATACAGATACAGATACAACAGGATACAGATACAACAGGATACAGATACAGATACAACAGGATACAGATACATCAGGATACAGATACAGATACAGATACATCAGGATACAGATACATCAGGATACAGATAAAGATACAACAGGATACAGATACAGATACAGATACAGATACATCATGATACAGATACAGATACAGATACATCAGGATACAGATACATCAGATACAGATACAGATACAACAGGATACAGATACATCAGGATACAGATAAAGATACAACAGGATACAGATACATCATGATACAGATACAGATACAGATACAACAGGATACAGATACATCAGGATACAGATACAGATACATCAGGATACAGATACATCAGGATACAGATAAAGATACAACAGGATACAGATACAATAGGATACAGATACAGATACAGATACAACAGGATACAAATTCAGATACAACAGAATACAGATACAGCTGTATACAGAACCAGACACTGCATGATACAGATACAGATACAACAGGATACAGATACAGATACAGCAGGATACAGATACATACAGCAGGATACAGATACATATACAGCAGGATACAGATACATATACAACAGGATACAGATACATATACAACAGGATACAGATACAACAGGATACAGATACATATACAACAGGATACAGATACATATACAGCAGGATACAGATACATATACAACAGGATACAGATACATATACAACAGGATACAGATACAACAGGATACAGATACATATACAACAGGATACAGATACAGATACAACTGGATACAGATGCAACAGGATACAGATTCAGATACAGATGCAACAGGATACAGATTCAGATACAGATACAACTGGATACAACAGAATACAGCTACAACAGGATACAGATACAACTGGATACAGATACAACAGGATACAGATGCAACAGGATACAGATACAGATACAATGGGATACAGATACAGATACAACAGGATACAAATACAGATACAACAGGATACAGATACAACTGGATACAGATAAAACAGGATACAGATACAACAGGATACAGATACAGATACAACAGGATACAGAAACAGATACAACAGGATACAGATACAACAGGATACAGATACAACAGGATACAGATACAGATACAACAGGATACAGATACAACAGGATACAGATACAGATACAACATGATACAGATACAGATACAACAGGATACAGATACAACAGGATACAGATACAACAGGATACAGATACAGATACAACAGGATACAGATACAACTGGATACAGATAAAACAGGATACAGATACAACAGGATACAGATACAGATACAACAGGATACAGATACAGATACAACAGGATACAGATACAGATACAACAGGATACAGATACAACAGGATACAGATACAGATACAACAGGATACAGATACAGATACAACAGGATACAGATACAGATACAACAGGATACAGATACAACAGGATACAGATACAGATACAACAGGATACAGATACAGATACAACATGATGCAGATACAGATACAACAAGATACAGATACAGATACAACAGGATACAGATACAACAGGATACAGATACAGATACAACAGGATACAGATACAACAGGATACAGATACATATACAACATGATACAGATACAGATACAACAAGATACAGATACAGATACAACTGGATACAGATGCAACAGGATACAGATACAGATAAACAGGATACAGATGCAACAGGATACAGATTCAGATACAGATGCAACAGGATACAGATTCAGATACAGATACAACTGGATACAGATACAACAGGATACAGATACAGATACAACAGGATACAGATACAACAGGATACAGATACAACAGGATACAGATACAGATACAATGGGATACAGATACAGATACAACAGGATACAGATACAACAGGATACAGATACAGATACAACAGGATACAGATACAGATACAACTGGATACAGATACAGATACAACAGGATACAGATACAACTGGATACAGATGCAGATACAGATACATCAGGATACAGCAGATACAACAAGGTAGAACAAAAACACGAGAAATAGAAAAAAAGATAAGTAAGTCTTCATACTATATACAGGGTCATTTCCAGTACCATATTAAGAGCGTGCAATTATATTGGAGTGATACAGGTCACAGGAGGTTGGTGGCACCTTAATTGGGGAGGACGGGCGTGTGGTAATGGCTGGAGCAGAATCAGTGGAATGAGACGTCATATACATCAAACACATGATTTCCAGGGTGTTTGATGCCGTTCCATCTGCTCCGTGCTGGGGCCATTAATATGAGCCGTTCTCTCCTCAGCAGCTTCCTGTGATGAAGGTAGATATGTATAGGGGGGAGGAGACTATATACAGGGTCAGTACCATATTAACAATGATATGTATAGGGGGGAGGAGACTATATACAGGGTCAGTACCATATTAACAATGTACAGGGATACTGGAGGGATGGAGGTAGATATGTATAGGGGGAGGAGACTATATACAGGGTCAGTGCACCATATTAACAATGTACAGGGATACTGAGGGATGGAGGTAAGGGAGGTAGATATGTATAGGGGGGAGGAGACTATATACAGGGTCAGTACCATATTAACAATGTGCAGGGATACTGGAGGGATGGAGGTAGATATGTAGAGGGGGAAGGAGACAGGGATACTGGAGGGATGGAGGTATGGAGGTAGATATGTATAGGGGGGAGGAGACTATATACAGGGTCAGTACCATATTAACAATGTGCAGGGATACTGGAGGGATGGAGGTATGGAGGTAGATATGTATAGGGGAGGAGACTATATACAGGGTCAGTACCATATTAACAATGTACAGGGATACTGGAGGGATGGAGGTATGGAGGTAGATATGTATAGGGGGAGAGACTATATACAGGGTCAGGACCATATTAACAATGTACAGGGATACTGGAGGGATGGAGGTAGATATGTATAGGGGGGAGGTGACTATATACAGGGTCAGTACCATATTAACTATGTACAGGGATACTGGAGGGATGGAGGTATGGAGGTAGATATGTATAGGGGGAGGTGACTATATACAGGGTCAGGACCATATTAACAATGTACAGGGATACTGGAGGGATGGAGGTATGGAGGTAGATATGTATAGGGGGAGGTGACTATATACAGGGTCAGTACCATATTAACAATGTGCAGGGATACTGGAGGGATGGAGGTAGATATGTATAGGGGTAAGGGGACAGGGATACTGGAGGTATGGAGGTAGATATGTATAGGGGGAGGAGACTATATACAGGGTCAGTACCATATTAACAATGTGCAGGGATACTGGAGGGATGGAGGTATGGAGGTAGATATGTATAGGGGAGGTGACTATATACAGGGTCAGTACCATATTAACAATGTACAGGGATACTGGAGGGATGGAGGTAGATATGTGATAGGTGGAAGGGGACAGGGATACTGGAGTGATGGAGGTATATATGTATAGGTGGAAGGGGACAGGGATACTGGAGTGATGGAGGTAGATATGTATAGGGGTAAGGGGACAGGGATACCGGAGTGATGGAGGTAGATATGTATAGGGGGGAGGAGACTATATACAGGGTCAGTACCATATTAACAATGTACAGGGATACCGGAGGATGAGTGGAGGTAGATATGTATAGGGGGAGGTGACTATATACAGGGTCAGTACCATATTAACAATGTACAGGGATACTGGAGGGATGGGAGGTATGGAGGTAGATATGTATAGGGGGGAGGTGACGGGGATTCTGGAGTGATGGAGGTAGATATGTATAGGGGGAAGGGGACAGGGATACTGGAGTGATGGAGGTAGATATGTATAGGGGGAAGGAGACAGGGATACTGGAGTGATGGAGGTAGATATGTATAGGGGGAAGGAGACAGGGATACTGGAGTGATGGAGGTAGATATGTATAGGGGGAAGGAGACAGGGATACTGGAGTGATGGAGGTAGATATGTATAGGGGGAAGGAGACAGGGATACTGGAGTGATGGAGGTAGATATGTATAGGGGTAAGGAGACAGGGATACTGGAGTGATGGAGGTAGATATGTATAGGGGGAAGGAGACAGGGATACTGGAGTGATGGAGGTAGATATGTATAGGGGGAAGGGGACAGAGATACTGGAGTGATGGAGGTATATATGTATAGGGGGAAGGAGACAGGGATACTGTAGTGATGGAGGTAGATATGTATAGGGGGAAGGAGACAGGGATACTGGAGTGATGGAGGTAGATATGTATAGG
>NW_027013650.1:0-15545 GCF_036934945.1 Oncorhynchus masou masou | reverse complement strand
CTGTCCATATGCATCAACCCAAGTCCTTTACAATCTTTACATTTTTAAAGTCACATGTAGTCTACAACTCAAACAAGCTATGCTCAATTGGCAGTTGCAGATCCGGTCTGATGGTTGATGTTCATACAGTTGGTATGGCTATAAGCTTGGTACACCTGTATTTGGGGAGATTCTCCCATTCTTCTCTGCAGATCCCCTCAAGCTCTGTCAGGTTGGCTGCACAGCTATTTTCAAGTTTCTCCAGAGATGTTTTATTGTGTTCAGGTCTGGGCTCTGGCTGGGCCACTCAAGGACATTAAGTGACTTGTCCCAAAGCCACTCCTGCGTTGTCTTTGCTGTGTGCTTAGGGTTGATGTCTTGTTGGAAGGTGAACCAACAACCCCAGTTTGAGGTCCTAAGTGCTCTGTTCATCTTTCCCTCAACCCTGACTAGTCTCCCATTCCCTACTGCTTAAAAACATCCCCACAGCATGATGCTTCCACCACCATGCCTCCCCGTAGGGATGGTGCCAGGTTTCCTCCAGATGTGACACTTGCCATTCAGGCCAAAGAGTTCAATGTTGGTTTCATCAGACACGATAATCTTTTTCTCATGGTCCTTTATGTTCCTTTTGGTAAAATCAAAGTGCCTTTTAATGAGGACAACTTCCGTCTGGCCATTCTACCATGAAGGCCTGATTGGTGGAGTGCTGCAGAGATGATGTCCTTCTGGAAGGTTCTCCTATCTCCACAGAGGATCTCTGGACCTCTGTCAGAGTGACCATCGGGTTCTTGGTCACATCCCTGTGTAAGGCCCCCCTCCTCCGATGTCTCGAATCTTGGTGGTTCTAACCTTCTCCAATTTAAGAATGATGGAGGCCACTGTGTTCTTGGGTACCTTCAATGCTGAAGAAATGTTTTTGTACCCTCCCCCAGATCTGTGCTTTGACATAATCCTGTCTCGGAGCTCTACTGACAATTCCTTCAACGTCATGGCTTGTTTTTTTTGCTCTGACATACACTGTCAACTGTGGGACCTTATATAGACAGGTATGTGCCTTTCCAAATCATGTCCAATCAATTGAATTTACCACAGGTGGACTCTAATCATGTTGTAGAAACATCTTAAGTATGATCAATGGAAACAGGACGCACCTGAGCTCAATTTTGAGTCTCATAAGAAACCATCTGAATCCAAGGCTTTTGATTGGGGAAGCAGCGAACCTTCACTGTGGTGACAATGTCGTCGATACATTTCCTATTGAAGCCGGTAACGGAGGTGGTTAGCTCATCAATGCTATTGTCTTAGTCCCGGAATATACAGTGCCTTGCGAAAGTATTCGGCCCCCTTGAACTTTGCAACCTTTTGCCACATTTCAGGCTTCAAACATAAAGATATACAACTGTATTTTTGTGAACAATCAACAACAAGTGGGACACAATCATGAAGTGGAACGACATTTATTGGATATTTCAAACTTTTTTAACGAATCAAAAACAGAAAAATTGGGCGTGCAAAATTATTCAGCACCTTTACTTTCAGTGCAGCAAACTCTCTCCAGAAGTTCA
This sequence comes from Oncorhynchus masou masou, assembly GCF_036934945.1. NCBI lineage: Eukaryota > Metazoa > Chordata > Actinopteri > Salmoniformes > Salmonidae > Oncorhynchus > Oncorhynchus masou. Next base: position 13,998 of record NW_027013650.1, on the reverse strand, counting down.
GCGAGGATCTCTGAATGATCCAATGTTGACCTAAATGACTAATGATGATAAATACAATCCACCTGTGTGTAATCAAGTCTCCGTATAAATGCACCTGCACTGTGATAGTCTCAGAGGTCCGTTAAAAGCGCAGAGAGCATCATGAAGAACAAGGAACACCCCAGGCAGGTCCGAGATACTGTTGTGAAGAAGTTTAAAGCCGGATTTGGATACAAAAAGATTTCCCAAGCTTTAAACATCCCAAGGAGCACTGTGCAAGCGATAATATTGAAATGGAAGGAGTATCAGACCACTGCAAATCTACCAAGACCTGGCCGTCCCTCTAAACTTTCAGCTCATACAAGGAGAAGACTGATCAGAGATGCAGCCAAGAGGCCCATGATCACTCTGGATGAACTGCAGAGATCTACAGCTGAGGTGGGAGACTCTGTCCATAGGACAACAATCAGTCCTATGTATATTGCACAAATCTGGCCTTTATGGAAGAGTGGCAAGAAGAAATCCATTTCTTAAAGATATCCATAAAAAGTGTCGTTTAAAGTTTGCCACAAGCCACCTGGGAGACACACCAAACATGTGGAAGAAGGTGCTCTGGTCAGATGAAACCAAAATTGAACTTTTTGGCAACAATGCAAAACGTTATGTTTGGAGTAAAAGCAACACAGCTCATCACCATGAACACACCATCCCCACTGTCAAACATGGTGGTGGCAGCATCATGGTTTGGGCCTGCTTTTCTTCAGCAGGGACAGGGAAGATGGTTAAAATTGATGGGAAGATGGATGGAGCCAAATACAGGACCATTCTGGAAGAAAACCTGATGGAGTCTGCAAAAGACCTGAGACTGGGACAGAGATTTGTCTTCCAACAAGACAATGATCCAAAACATAAAGCAAAATCTACAATGGAATGGTTTTAAAAAAAACATATCCAGGTGTTAGAATGGCCAAGTCAAAGTCCAGACCTGAATACAATGGAAATCTGTGGAAAGAACTGAAAACTGCTGTTCACAAATGCATCCAACCTCACTGAGCTTGAGCTGTTTTGCAAGGAGGAATGGGAAAATTTTCAGTCTCTCGATGTGCAAAACTGATAGAGACATACCCCAAGCGACTTACAGCTGTAATCGCAGCAAAAGGTGGCGCTACAAAGTATTAACTTAAGGGGGCTGAATAATTTTGCACGCCCAATTTTTCAGTTTTTGATTTGTTAAAAAAGTTTGAAATATCCAATAAATGTCGTTCCACTTCATGATTGTGTCCCACTTGTTGTTGATTCTTCACAAAAAAATACGGTTTTATATCTTTATTTTTGAAGCCTGAAATGTGGCAAAAGGTCGCAAAGTTCAAGGGGGCCGAATACTTTCGCAAGGCACTGTATTCTAGTCAGCGCTAGCAAGGCTGTCCTGTAGCATAGCCTCCGATTCAGAGGACCATTTCTCAATGCAACACATCATGGGTACTTCCCCTTTGAGCTTCTGCTTGTAGACAGGGAGCAGGAGTATAGAGTCATGATCTGATTTGCCAAAAGGGTGATGAGGAAAGGCCTTGTATGCTTGCTTGTGGCTAGAGTAGCATTGGTTTTATCGCCCCTTGTAGCATAGGAGTTGTGTTGATGGAAGTTGGGGATTATGTGTCTTAAATGACTAGGAATGTAATGACGAGGAACTAACAAGGAAAGCAGCCATGGTTTCCTGCCTGTTTTTCTTATCCTGAGATTGAACATATACAGCAATCATGAAAACTCTCGGGGGTAGATAGTTTGGCATTTGTCCATCAAATATTCCAAGACGGGTGAGCAATGGGTAGAAACTTCCATTGCGCTAGAGTTAGGACACCATTTACTGTTGATGAAGAGGCATACACCTCCTCCCGTCAATTTTCCTGAATCCAATGTCCTGTCCGCTCGGTGAATGGAGAATCCATCGAGTTGGATTGCCATGGGGGCAAGGCCAAGTGTTTTTGGGACGGACAAGGCCCCTGACTGTGTTTTGATAGAGCCATAATATTTTGACTGCTGAGTGACAGAGGGACAAGTTAGTGTGGTTTTTAAGGTAATGTTTTTGTTCGTAGATGTCATTTGTATAGATTTCATGTTAAAAGTATTTTTATTGTATTACCTTTTGTTAAAGTCATGTAGTTTCATACATTTGAATGTCAGACAACGTAATGTATTTGTTTTCATAGTCAACATAGTTTTTTCTTAACCTGTTATGGTTGCAAACCACTACAAACGATTATGGTAGGTCTCCACCAAACCACAATAAGCACAGACATTTTCCAGCAAAATATAGCCTTCACAAAACCAGAAATAAAGATAAAATGAATCACTAACCTTGAATTATCTTCATCAGCTGACACTCATAAGACTTCATGTTACACAATACATGCATGTTTTGTTTGATAAAGTTCATATTTATATTTTTCCAAAAACATCAAGTGAATCCCAGGTCCACAATAAATGTTTGTTTTGTCCGAAAATGTCCGTTTATGTTCAAATACCTTCTTTTGTTAGCGTGTTTGATATACATATCCAAACGCTAATTCTGGTCAGCGTTATATCGGACAAATTTCAAAAAGTGATATTACCTGTTGAAGAAACATTTCAAACTAAGTACAGAATCAATCATTAGGATGTTTTTAACATATAGCTTCAATAAAGTTCCAGAGTATTCTTTCTTGTCTTCGTGAGCAAGTGACTACCATGAGGAAAAAGTGGGATCTCAAAATTGCTGTTTGATGGACAGCTGATATATTCTGCTCTCATTCACTCCAACAACATAGAAGCCTCATTATAATTTCTATTGATGGTTGACATCTAGTGGAACCCCTAGGTAGTGCAACATCATTCCTATCTCAAGGGAATTTCATTGGGGACTCTGGTGAATACATACAAGCTCAGATTTATGACTTCCTGTTTTGACTTCAACTCAGGATTTTGCCTGCCAATATGAGTTCTGTTATACTCAGAAATCATTCAAACAGTTTTAGAAACTTCAGTGTTTTCTATCCAATACTAATAATACTATGCAAATATTAGAAACTATGACTGTGTAGCAGTCCGATTGGTATGGGCACCTTTTCATCCAAGCTACTCAATACTGCCCCTGCAGACATAAAAAGTTAAATATTGAATATCATTTTAGAATGTACATTCAGTGAAATGTTGCTGGAACACCAACACCAAATGTGAAAAGAGATAGTTCTTTACATTGATTTATTAAATTGACAAACTGTCTTTCCTTTCAATTGATTGTGATGACAACAAAACAATATTGGTCTAAGCTATTGTGTTTGTTGTAGATGCAGTGCAATGGAATTGGTATACTGAACAGTCATAGCAAGTTGCGCGTGTTTACAATATAACTCCTCTGTCAAGCTGAAGGTGTTTTTGGAACTGACGTCTTTAAAAAAAATAGTTTTTATTTATTTCATAATTCACCATGAAAAGTGATTGCCATTAAATTTCTTTATTAGAGGGCTCTTTTTGCAAATGAAAAATGCGGAAAAATGTATCAGAGACAATCTTTGAATGCACAGCTGGATTTATTACAATTTGAGTGGTCAATAATGTTGTAGGTTACATCTCAGTGATGTGAAATTACATATTTTCTGTTATAAAAGTTACAGTATCTGCTCCACCAGAGCACTAAATGCACTGCTCAGAGCAGCGACAGGCCACATGGGCTTCTGCCTTCTCCATCAGGTCCACACTCTTCTCATAGATGCTGGTCAGACCTTCAGAGCGGTTCAGGTTGGAATCTGTAATAGGAAAGAAAGTAAGAAATTAGGAACTGCAGATCAGCATTTATTGGATACATCAGAACAGTATGGTGTCTTCAGTAAAACAGTTGTCCATTATAGACTCACCGACGGGCAAGCAGTGGAAACCGATGGTGATGGGGGTGGTCCTCACTGGGAGGCATCCAGGCAGACAGCGCAGCACAGGTTCAACAGAGTAGCATTTGGACTCCCTGTCATCAACAATCACCTGCTTCTCCAGCTTCACAGACTCGAGCTTCATGAGACATTCTGACATAGAGAGGTACAGCAATAATATGTTAACTAAATTAACTGACATTTGTAATGCAGCATAAGCGGTAGGCTTAGACTTACCAGACGCATCACGGCAGCTATCAGAAGGAAGCACCCAGGAATGGGCAAAGCTGACTGAGCTCTTGGTCAGGCGGCCACTGGGTGTACGGTACTCCTGTCTGTCTTCGCCATCAGCATTTCCACAGAGTCCACAGGTCTGTCCCTTCATCCAGTCCACAACTTTAATCTGAGTGCCAAAATCACACAACAACTTAGAACAACTGACTGCTTATGTATTAGTACCCTTTAAACAAGTAATACGCTATTCATAAATTTAATGATACAGTATTATTGATATTATGACATAAGATTCCAATCACCTTCCATGAGTTATTATCAAAGTAGACTTCTTGGAGACCATGGCTTTTGGCATAGAGAGACACACCTTCACCCTTCCGATCGATCTTGATAGAACCTTAGGCAAGAAAATAAACAATGTTGTAGTTTATGGATGAGGCCATTTTCTATTATCTTATTACTGCAGTACATTGGATTATTCTAGTTATTGTGATGTTGATAAATAAGGTTGAAGGAGCATGAGAAACCTGAGGGGTCCTTGTATGGGAGGTTGTCTTTGGAAATTTCCATTCCATTGACCTTCACTATCACATCATTGTCCTCAGTGTACAGGTCAACATCACTGGAAGTGTCAAAGATAACATTTCATACATTGTTATTGATGGAACTAAGAAATATATTTGTGTCAAAAGCAATTGTTTTCTAAAACAATTCTCACATGTCAGAGATTTTCACATTGATGTGGTTTTGTTCAGATGCGTGATCCTTCTTCAGCAGAACCATGAATTTGAGCTCTATGGTGCAATCCTGAGCCAAAACTTGGTAGCAGGAGAGAGGCATGTTGATCTTGTACTCCCTGTTGTTAAATGTTGTCAACGTGTCTCGGACCATGCTACATTTAACTGGAAAACAATAGTGTTAATTTATACCTTCCTTGCCTTTTTTAACGTTGTACTGTGACATTGTTTTGTTTTTTAGTTTCTTTATTGTTACTGCTTACCTGCGTTGACTTCAGAAAACAAGTAATGGATTTTGTTAACAATGTTGTCATCAAAGGGAGAAAGATCAGTCATAGACTCAATGGGCAGAGAACAGGGGAGGTACACACCCATTTTATACAGTGTCATCTGTGATTTAGATACACAAATCCTCATCAGAAACAGTCAACCAAGAAGAGAAGTCTGGAGAAATAAATTAGCAGAAAATGCTATTGTGGGAAAAACAATGTTCCTCACCTTGGGTGTTTTCAGAATGACATCCAGGGTCCTTTCAGATGTTGCAACCACAGTGCATTGAATCTGTTTCTCACTATTTTTGTCTTTTTGCATTGGAACCAAGTCAGCCAGGTAATATGGGATGTACCCAGGGATGAATTCAGACACGCTAGAAGAGAAAAGGTTACACAAATCAGAAGTTGTTCTTGATTTGTTCTGTAACATTATTCAGCTATCACTAGTAAATAATAAATGAGTAACCGTACATCCTAACATAGCGCCAAACAGCCTTGGGAACCTTGGGGAGTTTGTCCCAAGACAACCTCAGACGAACTGCAGGGCTTGGACCAACAAGACCAGTCTCAGCAGTGATAAAGGTGTTATAATCCTTGCACTCTGCACCCCAAGCAATCTTGGCCTAATTAGGAGAACAAAAAGTGTACATTTTTTTAGTATACCTTAGATGTTATTGCTACCCATGGTACAACCTAAACATAAAAAACAATCAGAAAATGGATATTGTAGCACCATTTACAAGATATTTGATCTTACAGTGACTTTGTGTTTGCTGAGCAGAACACCATCAGCACACAGTTTCCAGTTGTCGTTCTCATCAAGGGCAGCCATAATGATCTGCAGTCTGGGAGTAGCTTTGTTAAAGTAAGCAGTAACCTGGTATCCCTCTATCTTATGGTCAGCTCTCACTAAACGGAAGAGGATGATCACCTTAGGGGCAAGTTTATTGCCAAGGAATTTGTCCTGAGAAGAGAAACACATTTTAAATCTTAATTCATCTCTGCGCTCTCTCCCAATGGCACACAATGAAAGAGATGATAATCTTGACTCAAGTTATGATGGTGAAGTGTCACCTGCTTGTAGATGGCATGGAAGCTAGAGGCACTGCTCTTGCTTCTGGAGATGACATTGGAGGTGGCTTGAGAGTCCTGCAAACAAACATGCAAAACCCAGGGTATTTACGGAAAAACTTTTATACAAACATTTATTTTTGTCAACCATACCGTAGATGAAAATTCCTCAATATTGTACCTTGTGATTCTTTTTGAATTTGCGGTCGTTGGGGTCGTAAGGCTGGTTTGGGCCGTCAGGCTATTTGGGTAAAAATACCATTACATTCAATAAATTCTCTTCACATTTTTAACATCTATGTATGTTTGCAACAGGTCTGTGCCTTGTTTGTCAACTCCGTATATATCTGAGTCAAAGAGTTTTGTGAGAAACAGTGGCCTTACCTTGGAGATGCGGGAGCTGGAGGAGCTGGAAGAGCTGCTGCTCTCTGATTTGTTGGGTCTAGGTGGGAACTACTAGAGCTGCTGGAACTAGAGCTGCTGGAACTAGAGGAATCTCTGGTGCCGTTCTTCAGATCAGGCACCAGAATTTTCTTGAGCTTCAACAGTACAGTTTTTCCCTTGGGAGCTTCCTCCTCTTCGTTCATGGTGATGACTTTGATAATCTTTTCTGCAGCCTTGGGCCCAACTTGCACTTCAAACTCCAGCCTCTCGATGGCGGGCTCAGATGCTGCTAAAAATGGAATGCATTATGAATAGCTAAACAAATTGTTGCATGTATATGCTGAACTTGGCTTATTACCAAATGAATGCTTACATGGTTTCACAGAAATAAGGACTGAATGCTTTCCAATCATGTTGTAGAAAAGAGTGTTTCTGATGAAGGCAGCACTCTCTGAGGAAAATTCAAAGCATGCTTTGACTCCAAGCCTTTCGACACAGATTGTATCCTCAAGGTGGACTACAATTGCCTTAATGATGGGCTTGAAGTTGGATGGCAAATCAGAATAGAGGATCTCAGAAGATCTTGACTGAAAAAATGATATAAATTCACAAAATGTATCAAATGTCTGAGGTTAATAATTTCTGATTGGCAATGCTTATGGGAATTTAGTTCTGAACAAGTATTTCATACAAACTCACCAAACTTCCAGCAAAAGAGTCAGCAGAGGCTGCAATCATAGATGTGAACTTATCCCTGGAGTGCTGTGCGCTTCTTGCTCCTCTTTGGTCAGGAATCAAGGGAGTTATTCTCTCGGCTGGGACATCCTCCACATTTCTTGCCACAGCAAAGGTCTCAATGCTGTTTGAAGGAACATAGATCTCATGAAATCTGTAGTGTGGCAGCCATGTTAAAAAAATATGAACTTAATGTAAACAGATATTACATCCTCTTTTCTGACCAAGAAAAAGATTGCCCTTACTATGCCTCAGCAATATGCTCAGGAGGGGAAACAGGTAAAGCCTCAAACTTGAAGTTGCCATCAGAGATGTCAAGCTGTGCTGCAAATTTTGCAGGGACAATTGTGTGGACCTTAGCTCTTGCCATCATAGCAGCCTGGATGAATGCAGTGTTCACTCCCATCACAGCAAATGTATGCATGACAATGCTACAGGAAGAGGAGACATTTGTTAAATTTACCAAGATTTGTGGTAATAATGATGTCATCAGAAAATATTGGTCTTATGCCTACCTTGATCTAACTTCGGCATTGAGCTCAATGTTTGTTTTCAATAGCTGGGCAGCATGAAAGGTGTCAGGCAGAGGAGGTGTCAGAGTGGCGCGGACTATGAACATAAAGATAAAAGCACATTCATATGGGAGATCAGAGATCTAGCGAAGAACTACTAATTACTAAGCAAGAATTATTATGATATAGTTACCTTTGACGTATCCTTTAGCGACAGCAGCACTGTAGTAACTGAGCTCCATGGGCAAACCAACAGCGGTGGGGAAGATGCGGCGCACCTCTGCAGCCAGCAGGGGCTTAACATGCCGGAAAGTTGCTCCAGCCAACAGTGCCTTCAAGGCATTTCTTCCCAAAGCGTGTGCAGAAGGACTGTTGGCAAGCTGTGGGATATTATTAGGTTTAGCTGTTTTGTCCCTCAACTGTGAATGTTTTATGAATACTTTTGGAGACTATTAAGTTATATCATCTGTTGTACCTGAAGTGCCTGATCGATGATGGACTTGTCGATGTTGGCAAAGGCAATTTCCTGCCCAAAGAACTTCACATATATGGAGGCTAGGGGCTTTTTTGTGTCTAGGGACCTCCAGTCAGACAGCTGTGGATAGATGAGGAGTAAAGCAAACCTGATTGATTGATTTAATTTAAAAAATCCACAGGGATTGAAGCAATTTAAGATAAATGTGTAACGTAGTGATTGTTGATACTTACAGCCTTAATGACACGCCTCATCTTGGTGATCCTGTCAGCATTTTCAGGAGCTGGGGGTAATTTCAGAAGAGCCTCTTGGATTCCCTCAGTTCTCACTCCAACCTAAGGGGCAAACATTAAGCTTGGACAGTTAAAAAGTGTTTTAAATGTTCTCAATCATTATCATTTCAAGGAACTTTGAAAAAAACGCCTTTACCTCAAGAACATCAGCAGCTGCTCCAGCAAAGTAGGTGCGAGCTTTGGCCATGACAGTTCTGGGGAAAAGGGTGGCAGCATTGTTGATGTAGAAAGCACTGGCAGCAGCACCAATCCTCAGGGGATCTTTAAAATGGGGAAAAATGACTGTTAATGATTGACTTTGTTGATGTTTAGTGAATGATGCTAATGGGCCAGTCGTTGCAAGCCAAGGAAGATAAGAGGAGGCCCTTACTGGAATAGGCATCCAGGTGGATGGCTTGACTGAAGTGGCACCTCAATCTTCTAAATTTGGTGTTGAGCATCTTGACAGCAACATTGCAGGCAGCAGCACTAAAATGAAGGAATAGCAACTATGTTATTAAATCTGATTCCATAGATATTGAGAGAGATGTAATGACATGTAAAGGTGAAAGAGTGCTCTTACACTGAGGCAAAGTCAGGGGCGGTGCTCCTGGTCAGGGACATCATGTGAGAGTAGGTGAAGCTAGCCACCTGCAGATTTTTCTCTGTTTTCAGAATGCTAGCTAAAGTAATCACCAGGCCCATTGGGGGCTTTGTCTCAAACAAAACAATGCAGGCAAGCATGCGGAGCTCTGGGTGGAGAGCCTTGTCCATGAACAACTGCACAGCAACTTCCTGGACCTATTTCACAACAATAATGCAGAGATTTGAATGGACTTCGCCACTGAGAATGATGATGTTGTCATTTGCAATTTAATGGAGGGACTGTACTCACCATTCTAGGCTCCCTCTTAGCAATGTTCCTCAGGGCCAAGACTGCATCAGCCTGGACTCTCAGGGGCAGAGCAGCAGCTGCAGTTCCAAACACGGGCAGGAGCTTTGTGATTGGTTTAATGCTAGCAGGATGGCCAGCATTACCCAGAGTTTTAAGAACCATGGAGAGTTCCTCAAATTTGCTATTAGCAACAGCCTGAACAGCAAGTTCGTGGATGGGCTGTGGGAAAACATGTACAGTAGATATGTTTGAATAACCTCAATCAGTAGATCATCATGTACATGAGATGACATCTACCTCTTTGAAGAGTATCCCAATAGCACTGACTTTGCTGATAAATCTTTTTTTGAGGGAAAATATACTTGATACGATTGTGATATGTTGCTATCTCACCTATCTATCATAAGAGCATCTATCTGTTAAGTGACTCAAATGTAAATGATTATAGGAAAATACATCCAGTTTACCTTCACAAGTTCAGCGGGGCAGTTGGGATATTCAACGCAGTATTTGGAAACCATGGTACCATAACCAAGCATGGCGATCTCACGTAGAACTGGGTGTGTCTGAATCTTGTGGTTGAAAGCCATGCTCTGGTGGTGAAAAAGGTATTGTTTTGAGTCATCTTTATATAATTTCTTACAAAATATTGAAGAGATAGGACAGTTTAGGAGTAAAGTGGGTCCAGGACGTGAACTGTTATGTGCCTTCATAACAAACCTGTATGCTATCTGTAAATATGAATACAATTGTTAAATTAGGAGCCTAGTTGGTTTAGCCATGGAAAAATACCTTCCCGCTAGCCATGATTGGCTGAGATAATGAATGGGCTAATGAATGGGCTGGACATGCCGAGAGATGAGTTTGTGTTGGTCTGCTATGAAGCACGCTTCTGTCTAATACATGAGCTGCTCGGTATATGTCAATAATCCTTGCTACAGTGGCTTTTTTGAAAGATATAATGCTAGCCATGGAGATCTGCAAATGTGTTGCTACTGCGCTCAACAACATTGTTGCCCAGAATTTATTAGGTGCTATCGACAAAGATTAGTGGGAAAAAATTGTGATGACTACTTTCTGCACACAGTCAGTGTGAACCGAAGTGACTTGACACAACAACGGGCCCAACAAGCTGTAGCTTGCAACAAACCAAACAGAAAAGACACTGCCATGAAGTGTTCATCCATGTATACTGGTAAGAGTGTAGCTACATTCTCAGATATTACAAGTTTCAAATTTAGTCAGAAAGTCATTTTCATTGCAAGTTCAAGCGTACTGTTAGCTAGCTAGCAAATGTTAGCTTGCTGGCTTGCTAGCGAACGGCACATGTATGATCTCTGTAGTAATATTATTTGTATCTCAGAAAGCCACTTGTAATTGCTGATTACGGCCATCGATTGTATTTCATGAACATGTGTACATGTCCAGACAATAGTTACCATCCACTTAGCTACATGTGGCTGGGGGTGGTTATATAATTTATTTCACATGACCCATCAGTTTTGGACAAGTGTCTGGGTAAGCATAATGTATAATTATAAAATAATTATAATATATTTTTATCCGGACACTTTCAAAGTCATATTAGGATATAGGCCAAGGACTAGGTAAAGTGCATTTTTAACTGGAGTTTTCCCTATTTTAGGCTACTACTTTCACCACTTTTAGTCTTGAAATTTTTGGTTGTTTACTACACTACCTTACTCACTCTGTTTAGCTCATGGTCTCAAATGTGAATCCTTATGGAGATGGGTGGGGCTAGGGCTTTAGAGGGTGTGAACGATGCCGAATAGGTTTAAACGCAGAAGCTCTCCAGTAGGTGTAGGAAAAAATTCAAGGGACATTTTCTCAAAAGTGAGGTTACAAGTTGACCAACTTTCAAAGCAGAATTACTTTCGCATTGTTCCTCAACCGTGGTGTATGATATACCGTTTTGTAGATCTGAGTCTCTACTTTAAATTTAAAAAACACCAAATGTTGCTACATAAAACTGAATCGAGACTCTGGGTCACATATGTGTTGAAGGTAGTGGTGTTAACCACTAGACCACCTCATGCTACAATTTTTTGTCATCTTAATGAGGAAATCTATAATAATGCTTAAACATCATTTAAAGGTTTACTTACTTCAACAAGCTTGACAGTCTCCAGATCAGCAGCCACCATATGCACAGCGGCAACCAGAGCCTGAGCAGCCTCAAAAATAGTGATGTCACCAGCCAAAAACTTCTCCTTGATAAATCTCACAGCCACTGATCTTCCGATGGAGGGGACAGCATCCAGGATCCAGTGTCTGAAAAAAAAAGGTTTTCTGTCATTGTGTCTTTGTTTGAGCAATTGAGCAAGATTTTTTTTACCTGTAAGCTGGTTTGGCCTTGAACTCATCCCAGATGGCATTAATAGTCTCAGAGCTCGCCACGCGCAGGAGCTGAATAAACTGCAGAAACTTAAGAGGAGCATCTTCATGGACCTCTGCCGTGTTGTATGTGACCAGATGATTCAGGATCTTCACAGCCTAAATAATTATAATGAAGTGCTTGTATTAAATCATTGTTATCTTTGGCTTTACATATTGTCAGGCTTATGTATCAATTAATAGATAGAGTCATTGAGTCACTGTACCTGAGCACGTGCGTTGCTGATCTTAAGGAGCTGAATGGGCATCTGGAGAATCTCAGTGGCAAACTCATACCGGATGGATCCACGGTGAACATAGTTATTATTGGGGACAATAATTGGAGCCTTCTTGATCTCAACGAAAGTCAACATTTGTCTGTGAAAGGTAGTTCATGGGAAACTTTTAAACCTATAAGCTTAATAAAATGAAAATGTTTTCCTTTTATACCACAAATCAGTCAACATACTTTGCTTCCGTTTGGGCAGCTCCTGACATCTCATTGAATGGTGTGAACTGATGGAGCTCAGTAACAGTGGCCTCCAAGATCAGAGCACCATTGTCAGCGGGCTTCATGAGGTATTTGTAAGTGGCAGCTCCCATCAGGGCCTCCCCTCTCTGTTTAGACAAAACACAGAGTTGTATTGTCATGTGAAGTGTTTCTGGTTATGTTTTTCCAACCCCCCAAATAGATACTTATGCTCATACCTGCCGGCACTCTACACACTTCTCTGTGTAAGCCAGACCAAAGTCCTTCATGATTCTCTGCTGGCAGTTATTGAGATCCTTGCTCTTGGTCAAATGGATGTGCTCTGCCTTGGCATCCTCCCTGATCATATAGTGGGTCTTGCACACTCCCTGAGCTCCAGCCTAACACAAAAGAGAGCATGAGTGAGGAACTCAAACATTGCTTACTGAAACATGTTTTGCATCTAAATATGAACATATACAAGTTTTACCTCCTGCAACTCATAGACGTTTTGTGTCTTCTTGATGTTGAGCTGAAGAATGTTCAGGATACCTCTATGGACATTCAGCACTGTTTCAGAGACAGCAGTGGGGGCAAATACCTTACCCACAACACCCTTGGCATACTCAAACTTGATGGGAATCGAGAACTGAGCAGCCAGGGCTGAAGTGAGTTTTGCAGCTGGGACGAAAGGATCGTTGGGCCACACACCACTGTACTCAAAGATCTCAGGGTTCACAAGCTACAAGAAGATATCAATTGATGTATTAGTCAATGTAATGGACATCACATTAATATATTGTTTGTGTGGGAACTTCATGTATAATAAATACCTTCAGCAAGTAGGTATTCTCTGCAACTGCACTGATAAGAACTTTGCTGATTACTTTTACTCCAGCTCTAGCCAGATCCTCCTCAGGCAGACCACCCAGGAGCAGTGCCTCATACTTGTACACATAGGTCTTACTGGCAGCAAAATCAGGGGCTGTAATAACAATCAAAACATATTTGATGATCTTGTGATCTGAGAACTGGTTTTATTTAATGTATTTAACTAGAAACAAATGCAGAAGTGAAACTACCTAACAAACATAAGTAAAAATCCATAAAAATAATATGTACTTACCAAAGTTAACAGATTGACTCGCTACAAGATAAAACAAAAATAATTGTCACAATGTTACTGAATGTTTTTCAAAAAATGTCATTGATACAGAATTGTACATTTCAATATTTACATAACTTAGTTATATTTACATGAAGTTAGTTATAATATCTGCACTCGAATTAGACAGAAAAAAACTGTACTTACCCACAAGGGCTAGAGTCAGTGCAAGTACTACTGCTCTCATGGCCAGTGTGATGTGAGGAACAACAGTCCCAGTCCACCTTTTAAAGAAGTGCTCTATCGACAAAAACAATCGTAACAAAATATATAATTAACTAATGTTTCATAAGTTGAGATCAGTATGTGCTCATAATAAAGCCTGTCGAGTTGGTTATCACTACTTCTGAGGTGGCCACATACACCCGTAGGTTAGGTTAACCTGCCCCACTGCCATTTAGCCCTTCACAGATCAATGTCCATCTAAGTCAGTTCTTTAATGAAAATGATCTGGAGAATCACGTGTTGTTTTATCCAACAAGTTATGTGTACTACAACCTTCATT
>NW_027013649.1:328872-395387 GCF_036934945.1 Oncorhynchus masou masou | reverse complement strand
GGAGAAGAGCTCACCAGATGCAGTGTCCACAGCGTTATTATCACAGCATCTAGACAGCCTGGGGATGCCACCCAAGTGGCATCCTATTCCCTACATAGTGCACTACATTTGAACAAAGCCCTTTGGACCCTGGACGAAAGTAATACACTAAATAGGGAATAGGGTGCAGCAGTTTTGCACTCTCTGAGCTTGTCACAAAGTTCATTAGCAGATTTGCTGCGCACCTTCCTCCTGCTTCTCTGCAATTAAAGACAACTGTGCAAACGGAGCGCTAGCTGCTGCTGTGACGCGGTGGTTGGAACGACCTCCCATCTCGTTGCTCACTCGAGCAGTGGAGAGCCATGTGTGGGCTAGGCAAATACGTATTCAATCGGCAAGGCAACAAGCAAGGCAAAAATCATCAACAACACAGAGAAGAGATTAAGCCCTGGGTGGGGATATGTATACATGGGCCACGTCTGCATGTATGACTGAAGGACTTTAAAACAACACAATATGGAGCAGTCTTCCTATACTAGTTTTATGTGTTTTAGTTGTCGTGTGGAATCTTAGTTGTCGTGTGGAATCTTAGTTGTCGTGTGGAATCTTAGTTGTCGTGTGGAATCTTAGCTGTCGTGTGGAATCTTAGCTGTCGTGTGGAATCTTAGCTGTCGTGTGGAATCTTAGCTGTCGTGTGGAATCTTAGCTGTCGTGTGGAATCTTAGCTGTCGTGTGGAATCTTAGCTGTCGTGTGGAATCTTAGCTGTCGTGTGGAATCTTAGCTGTCGTGTGGAATCTTAGTTGTCGTGTGGAATCTTAGCTGTCGTGTGGAATCTTAGCTGTCGTGTGGAATCTTAGCTGTCGTGTGGAATCTTAGTTGTCGTGTGGAATCTTAGTTGTCGTGTGGAATCTTAGCTGTCGTGTGGAATCTTAGCTGTCGTGTGGAATCTTAGCTGTCGTGTGGAATCTTAGTTGTCATGTGGAATCTTAGTTGTCGTGTGGAATCTTAGCTGTCTTGTGGAATCTTAGTTGTCGTGTGGAATCTTAGTTGTCGTGTGGAATCTTAGTTGTCGTGTGGAATCTTAGTTGTCGTGTGGAATCTGCGTTGATGAAGCCTAGGAACATGCAAGCACATTATTTCCCAGCATCACCTATTCCCGTGGAGGAGACTAGACAATATGCTAAGAAGTGTCTCACTTTTTAGTTGTTTTGAAATGTGTTATGTTCACATGAACACCACTTAACAGAAAAGCGAAAACCAAAGGAAACTATTTATGTAAATGTTTGACTACCCTTCAAGTGGGTCAAAATGAGCAGGGAGAGGGTGGATCAACTGTAGTAAATAAAGGGGTTAAATGTGGTAAAACTAGTTTTCTAGGGAGAAGGAGGAAAAGGGTTTTAAAGGGAGCATGGAGCCAGGCTGGGCTCTCTCACACACGCACGCACACGCACACCCAAACTGGCTTGGTCACATTCACAAGCCTTCACAGCCAGACTCTCTCCCTCTCTCTATGACTGTTTCACCTCTCCTGAAATGCTCTTATCCGCTCCTTTTTTTTGACAAGAAGCGCCCTGCGTCCTTCCTGCATGCGCTACTTTCCTGCGCAAAGCAAGAGACAAGCAAAATAACAAGGGGAGGAAAAAAAGATGGAGGAGTCGGAACGGAACATTATTGGTTCAATGCTTGGGTGCACAAGCTGCTAGTAACTCGGCGCAGACCCTGGAGTTTAATCAATTCAAAGTACTATTTTTTTGCCCTTTTCTGCTACAGTCCCCTCGCTGGAATAAATTGGTTTGTGCATAAATGAGCTTCCGTTCCTTCTTGTTAACAAATTCTCTATATTTTTTCCAGTCCAATTCAACGTTATGCCCCAGGGCGTATATTAACAACACATATGGATAGAGATAATTCTCACACCGCGCTAATCCGTTAAGGGTGTCACATCCGCCTAACAAAAGCAAAAGCATAAAATGTCCTACAAGAAATACAAAATACTAAAATACATAGCCTATATTCAGCTCAGCTGGAAAGTATCGCGATAAAACAAGTGCAGTTTCATTTAATTGAAAACGGTCTTATCTTTGAGCCAAAGACCCCTCAGCGCTCTCTGGATAAGTTCATTTGTGGTTTATGGATCATTAAGCAGATATGCCTAAAATGTAGGCTAGCTGCACTACTTTGTATTGTATCATAATCTTACTCTGAAATATCAGGAATGTAATTGATATGGACATATTCCAGATCTGTCAGAACAGTTTTACATAGAGGCCTATTAATGCGCTTCACAGCGGAGACATTGTCAACCTATATGCCTATATGATATTAGCCTCAATATTTAGGCTACAAGGAAGGCCATCATTAGATTAAAATAGGGCATGTCTTCATCTTAAAGTCAATTAAAGTACCATATCACTGCCCGCGAGCACAACATGATGTGCTTCATATACCTACAAACCCCAGGGTGTTCGCGAAGCCTATATTTCGATACCCCTTTATCTTCCGCAGTTTCACTCATATCTCAGACTATCTAGGCGCAACGTCTTTGACAAGGTCCCCAAAGAATACGCGTTCAAAGAAACACTTAAGTGCACAATTGGCATCATGTTATTTAATTCTGCTTTTGAATTAAATGAAGTGTTATCTGGCGCGGCGATCTGCCTCATTAGCATAATCATTAATATGGGGCTGGTGACGGAGAAAGAGAGAGAGCGCGAGAGAGAGGAAGCTTGAGGCAGGCAGGGGGTCGCTCCCATTTTGGTCGCAGCTCCTCCATGAATGACGATGCCTAGGCTATACTGCCTGCTAACTACGCTATTCACCACAGAACATGGAAGCTGCTCGCTGCCACTCTCTCCGGAGCACTACAACAGACCGCCAGCTCTAGCCGGCCACTCAACCATATGGAGGTCCACGGATTTAAATTATTTAGCCTAATCGCTTCATTACTTTTTATATCTGCCTAGCCGCTAATCTCTTTAATTTGGCCACTTGTTTTTTTCCCTTCATCGGTATCCATAGCCTATGTCTCTGAGGGCCTTCATTCATTCTTCTCTAAAACCCTAACAGAGATAACTTTCGAAAATATAGGCCTATTTTGTTAAGTGAAATAAGAAAAGCTGTGTCTCTATTCAGGATACAAAATGAAGCATGGTATTAATGGCCTAAAATCCACAGCATAAAAGATAGGGCTATAGATTTGCATAATTCTAATCATTATTACTGTTATCATTATTTAACGGCAATACGGACCATTAGGGTCATGCCTGCGCGCGCACTACAATGTCCCTCGAGAGCGAGCAGCCAGTGGAGCACATAATGAAGGATGTGCTGATATCGCTACTGCTGCCCGCGACTCACAATAGGAAACATTCCCCTAATCTAGCCTACTGCCTTGTCCTAATCTAGCCTACTGCCTTGTCCTAATCTAGCCTACTGCCTTGTCCTAATCTAGCCTACTGCCTTGTCCTAATCTAGCCTACTGCCAAGTAGCTTTCAAAATCAAACCTTTAATTTCAGCAAGTGCCATGGAATCTCTCTCTGTCTTCGCGCTTTAAAGCACAAAGTGGTCACGAATAGCAGCTATTCGCCTAAGCAATGTGCGCTCATGTCTGAGGAAAACTACTGACAAGACACCTAATGAACCGTAAACTACAACGGGAAATCCGAGGCAACTAAACCCACGGTCTCAGTCCCTCCGGTGAGATATCAAACTATGCGTTTGGCCTCTCCACGGTAGCTGCGTGGTAATACAAATGCACTGATGACGTTTCGTTTTGATTAAACAATAGAAGACAGAGGTGCTGGAGAGGAGGAGGAAAATAAGAAAAGGGAAAGATGGCTAAATTAAAATGGACAAGAAGCAGGTCAAGTTTATGGCGATGCTTTCTCGGGCTAATCTCCCCCGGGTCGGTTCCCGGATCAAACCTTAATGGGCCAATAATGGATACATTATACAGAGAAATTTTCATTCCGATGGAATCTAAAACGGTCTTAATCGTATGCAAATAACAGCGCCTCGCGGAGAAGTGACCCAGAAGACACCACACTGAATATTCCCAGTTGAGAGAGAGAGAGAGAGAGAGAGAGAGAGAGAGAGAGAGAGAGAGAGAGAGAGAGAGAGATATGACATTACCTGATCAAGAGGCCCGGATGATCTTGTTATTTCCTCGTTGTCTGATTTTGATCCGCCCTCTCTGTCGTCGATCACCAAGTCGATGGGCATCTTTCCTTTCAGACAGCTGATGTACCGGTGACAGAAATTGTCACATAGTTCGTGTACCTGTAGAACAACATAAAAGAGAATAGGAAAACACACCAAAAGAAAAGACATGAGCTCCTGTATATCTGACACATGCCTGCAACTACAAAGCTACAAGCCACCTGGACAACCTGGTCCAAATGGGTTGAGGCGAGCACGTGGTGTTGCTGTGCGCTCCCACGTGACCAGCCGAATCCAGAAATATGAAGTAACTTTATTACAGAGAAAATTGAGACTTCAACGAAAATTGACAATGACAAGAAGACTGGCGGGCTACAACCAAGTCAACACCCGTGTTAAATGTATCAGTGCCCCAGGTTGTGTCCATTAGGGAGGTGGTGGGGTGACCCGACTGATTGACATTTAAGGTAAACTGCTTCATTTCCTCCAGTGATTCCATTATTACCACCGAACCAACCCGGTGCATGTCGCCTGGTCATACCGAGGATGGTGCATTCTGTATGGGCTAAATGCATCGCTACACAATGCTGCTACAGCCTTCAACGATCCTTCTGTTATATAATGTTTTGAATTGTATCAAAATAGCCCAACACTCGGCCTACTGAAAGTTAATTAACAATCATTTCAACTGATCAATTGTTTGGACAGTGGACTACCATTGGTAAAACATATCAATATACCATATAAAAAATTACCTCACTAATGTCACGCCAATCTATGCTACAGCGGGCTACTTTTCTCGGCCTTTAGCATTCTCCAATACCTAAAGCGCGTATAACATACTTTAAATGATATAATTAATTCACCTTGTATGTAATCTACACCAAAATAAACTATTATCTCTCAGAGAGATTTGGTCACAGAGATATCCGCTCCATGCAGTTGTAGCAGCTTGCGTTGTGATTAGGCTACAACGCGGAAGAGAAATAGGCCCCATGATTGATTTCGACACTAATTATAGCCGACTAGAAAAATACATTTATGCAAATGTCGCCCATAGCTATGAAGTGTGACAAGGCCAGGCAGCAACAGGGAGCTGGGATATTACCTTTTCCAACTCAAGAAGATGAAACCGTAAAACTTGAATGGCTTGAATCATCTGAAACATTTAAATAACAATAAAAAAAGATTAGCTTGTAAAATGTCCTAATATGAAATAGGCATATGTTTCTGGATAGGATATAAGAAACTACAATGGAGAAATTTATTCATGTTAAATTGGATTTTGAATTTTGATTTTATGTCGAGCTGATATTCAACATTATAAGCGTACGGCATTACAGCATTGGCTAATCAATCAAACACAATAGAAGCTATCCCAGACATAAGCATTAGAAATCCTACATTACAAGTGAAAACTATTAACATAATAACTTTCCATCGAGGGAAATGTAGTCCAAACCCATTTGACAGCTTTCTAATGTGGCCCTCAAAAGATGGTTATCTACGGTGACAACCGAGGGCCATCATGAAATCAAACCATCCGGATTGAAGAACAACAACCTCCAGTCGTTGGAGAAACTTTTTGAACTCACAGCGTCTGGTGTTCAGAAACCGTGACATAATATGAAGGCAAGCCCTGATATGTTGGATACATCCACGTTGGCTCTTAGTCATTAGCCCACTTCTTGTATAATCAAATCAATATTTGTCTTACCAGGTTATCCAGTTCTGGATTCGATGAAAATAACGGCTTTTCTGCCCGAATCTAAAAACCACAAAATCATGAACACTTCAACACTTATGGGCAACATCCGTGAGAAAAATAACAATGTATTTAATATTAAAATAGTATTCCCAATATTGAACAATGTGTTAAACATAAACTACTGTTAATGGCATAACAAATACTATAGGCTACTTCTAAACAATACACGCGTCAAAACATTTCCAATGCTAAACTTTACAATAACATTTAATTACACAAACTAAATACCAATCTTAAAAACATCGGCTTATATGCTCAGCCACACACGTCTATAACCGTATGCATAATGTAGTTAATAACCGTATGCATAATGTAGCCTATGTTAATAACGCGCAACGGGTTTTTCACCGACCTGTTTTGCAAACACTGCTATATCTTCATTGAAAGATTCCGATGAACAAACGTCTCCTCCCGCGACCCCAGGCTCTCTGGGCGTGCAAGTCGCTAATTCACATTTCTCAAAAATCAGTGCAAGCAGGGGGAACAGGGGGTGCCTGCGTGGAATCAAACACAATAGCAAATGTCACCGCAGAGAACAAGGCCGGGTCAACACTGGTTCTATAAGCTAGTCTCAACAACTAGGCATAGCTCTGGGAATTGGTGATATGTGTATGCTGTTTTTATGTATGGCGTTTATAGCCTATTAGTGCAGAAAAATATTCAAACGATATAGTTTTTACTGACAGATAATTGTGTCAAATGATTTGAATAAAATGTACTTTTTTTTGTGCACCACTGTATTTTTCTCCTAAGCCTATAGGCTAGATCTGCCTTTGTCTTTGAAAATATCAAACGTTTAATATGTGGAATTTGTTCCATTTTAGTCTCATTTGTAAATCGCGGATATGTCCGTTCTGGATATGTTAGGGCCAATGTCTAGAATTTAAGAAAAATATGACGCTCTGAAGTAAGCCTACCATTGAACTGAGTAAATAGTTTAAATTATTTGTGACATGTTCAGTCACCGTACATACATCATGCGTTGGAATTTTAATTAACTCATCTAAATTAATGTAGGGTGTGCATAATTTTGGGTGTCTGTTTTATTACATAAAACCATGGCCATATAACAAGACCATTGCGCACCATTTAGTTATATTAATATGTAGTAATCAATTACAGGTCCTTGTAAAACTACAATAAACTCATTGGAATTTTAATTTCCAAAACATATAGACTAAAATGTGCTGCTGCACATAGTAGCTATTGGTCTCAGGGTCACGGGTGCATAATATTTTGTGTCAGCAAATATCAATATCGTAGCCTATATTTTGAGTACATAAAGCATACAACTTTGTGCCAAGTTATAGAAGTCAACACAACGTTCGACAATAAATTATTCTTGCAAAAAAGTTCCAAAACAACAATAATTCCCAGGTAACAATCCCACGTGTATTTTACTTTTTCCCAACCGCTCTTCACGGCCTAATAGTCTACACATTTTCAACTCCAACAAGAAAATCAACCAAAACATATGAAATCCCACACAAAGTTGCTCATATATAACCTACGTAAGCTACAGTCACCTACCCATATATCTGGTCTTTATCTCTCTTCAGGGCGTCGTTGACGGACGAGCCCATACTAGGCGGCATGGCGTTGCTGTGGGCTGTGTGCGGGTACTGGTGTGAGTGTAGCTGGGGGCCGTGGTTGAGGTGGACGGCCTGCATGGAGCGGGCACCGTGCGGGTCGCCGTACATGGTGGTGGGGATACCCACCCCGTCCATCCCGTAGTGGGGCAAGTCTTCGTACTGTATACACAATTACAACACAGTTTCCTACTGAATGGACATATAGGACTGGGGTGGTTTTACGCACTTTGCAGACAACAATATAACGTGTAAATAGTAACCTACCAATGAATGAATAAAAAAAAAGAAGTCTACCGAGGTTGGCCTTAGTGACCTTGTTTATATTCAAGCATATAAAACCCCTAAAGTTCAACTGTAGCTCTAAGTGTATTTTAAATATTTACACCACCATATAAGAAATAGTAACAAAATAGGGATAATATCGTTAAAACATTATTCAAATCTGATCTTTAATTCCAAAGCTAGGCTACTAAATAGCAAAAACTGAAATATATATGAGCAGGTTAAAACGGATGACAAGCATGCATGTTTCGTCTTTGTGTATTTTGAATTATTTGATAGTAGGCTTTCACAACATTTAGTCTCTCTAATTACAGTGTTTGCTAATTTTAGAGCATCATTAGAATTGTGTAACATTGGTTACTCTGTTATTACACGCCAAATACACCATCATTAATATATTTAACAAACGCAGTTAAATTGATGTTTCTGTTTCTCATAATGATGATCATTGAAGATGTCTAGTATAGATAGATCTTTTTATGAACATTTAAACCGAAGTGATTTGTAGTTATAAGTTGTCTGCATATTTTCCATCCCCATACGCCCATACTAAATGTGTGCCTGAATATGCCTTTTCACACAGACATACAACACGTATAACACGTTGACTAAAAGTTACAACAACATTTATTTTGGGGCCTGTTTCTTTAACGAATTAATGAGTGATTTTAATGATGTATTGTGGACTCTGAACGTGGCACGGTATTATAAAGACTACCATTTAGACCCTGACACGTGGAGAGGTGCACAAATGACCCGCGTGGTACTGATGTAGTGTGTCTCTCCATCAAGCAAAAGGTCTTTGAATAATAAGTGTGATCTCTCTTACATTTCATTTTTTTTAATTCTGCCATCTAGTCGAGTATTCCGGGGTTTTAGGCTATGTTACAAATCATAAGTCATCACATCATGACAAAAATGTGTTTTATTAGCATATGCAAAAATTTGTTTGTTTTTTTACCCAAATTACTCAATTAAACGTTATTAGGCCTACTTTGTAATAAACTACAATTGAGGATGCAACTCTAGATGATAATGAATTATAATCTCAAAAACACTCAGAGATTCAAACCTCAAAGCATTTACATGAATTTGATGAATTACAAAAATGACTAAAGTCATTTAAATTCGACTTTGGAAGTATAAAGTTTGGGTTTGTTTGGTCCCATTGCTCCTTGTTTCTCTTCCAGTAACTGGTCTGTCAAGACTAATCTGGAAACAGCAGATAGGATGACACTTCTAATGTCCCTAGTCGGGGCGTTCGCGAAGCAGCAAATATGTGCGTCCGTGCGTAATATTGTGCCAAAGATGCAAAACTGCAAAACATGGAATTCGGTCCAGCGGGGTCTTGAAGAAGAAAGTAACGTTTCGCCGCAAGCGTCTGTCATTGGCCACGTTACCGTGTTCATGGCTTTGCATTTTCACACAGTGGAGTTACAGTGAAACTTTTCGGGATAGTCTTGCTACGTACCCGCTGCGCCATATCCCTCCTCTAGTCCCTCTCTTCTTCTCTCCTTTCGCTTCGGATATATCCCCTAAGAGGCCAGGGTGAAGAACAAATAAAAACGCAAATTCCAAATGCGAGATCTTTCAAGAATCCGTATTTCTTGCAAGAGAAATGCAACGATGAATTCAAGCCAGCCCTCTTCAGCTCAAGTTCAGTCCAAAGCAACCGCGAATAGGGCCTGAGCTATCCCCAGGGCAGTGGCATAGGAGAGAAACCCCAGTCTTATTTTCCAACAAAACAGTATGAAAATACCCCTCAAAACAGAACTAGCGAAGTCTCGTGGCTTTTTGCCACCACGCCTGTCAATCAAACGCCGAGGCTTGTCAAAGTAGCCCGGAATGAATGATGATCCGCGCCGCGCTTCCACGGGTTAGCACACCTAATGTGAATAGTCAAATGCACACAAAACATTCAGCTCACTCGTTTTTCTTTTGATCACTCTCGGCTCCTGGGTTGATTTTTAAAACGCAAAAGCCCTGTAAAGGAGATCAGGAGGAGGTGGGGTGATAATTCAGGCTTAGTCTTTCTTAAAGGAGCAGCCCTCGATCGATGCTGTGCTCAGTCGCCAACTCCTCGTTGGTTTGTGTACAATGGGTGCGAGTAGTTGGGAAACGCGACTGAGGAGTGGATATGGACCAGACTGCCGAAACCCGGAAGTAGTGGTGGCCATAACAGGTCGCGTTATACACAATGCGAATGGGCTACATCAAGTCGCGCGGAGAGGAGGGGTGTCGTGGGAGGACCTTCGAAAGCTCGAGTTGAGCAGTCAGTGGATATTCCGAGCCCCTGTCTGTTTGTGTTCTAGGCTATAGGGAGAATATCCTTCAGCCCCTGGTGGTGTTGCTCTGGTCAAAGCCTTGCATGCATAGCTTTAGCCTCGGCGTGTGGGATATCACCCTGACTCTTGGTTGTGTCGTCGACTTTACTGTAGTGTTTGTTTGACTCATGTTTTTTTCTATTTACAAATGTGGATTTTCCAACTAATCCCAAGATTAAGATTATCGTCTCAAGACTTTGATGCCATTCCAGATTTGAATAATGTGAAAACTAGTAGGCTACTAGGTAGAAGAGAACCCAGTGGGAACACACTGGTTGGATCAACGTTGTTTCCACCTCATTTCAATAAAATGATGTTGCACCAACGTGCCCAGTAGGAAACGCCTTGCAGTATGCTATTCTAATTATATTTATATCCGTGACAAATCCATGTTTTTGAACGGTAGTTAAATCTTAAATAAACCTCTGGTAATGTCCTAAAGTGCTCTTGGTTGCAACATACCCGGCCTTTCCTCTTTGACCATTTACGCAGTTTCCACCTTGAACACGTCAATGCACTTAATCATTCCTATTAATGTCGGCCCAGGTTTACTCATCTCTGTTATTGTGGAGATGTCTTTATCTATTTGGACTAGAACTGGGCGGGACTCCCTAAAAACATGTCATTTCGATACAGCTGTGACTGTTCTTAGCAGGTTAGGAGAATTTATGCAGCAGGTTGGGAAGATTAACATAGCAGTTTAGGAGATTTAGGTTAAGATTAGGAAAATGGTTAGTTAGTGTAAAGGTTAGCAAAAATGCTCTCCTAACCTGCTATGAGAAGTCACTTGAATCGAAGTGGCATGTTTTTAGGGAATATCCCATAAATCCCTTCTGCAAAACAGCAGATTCATGATTTTATATCACACTTTTACATTAGACTTTACATCGTCTTACAGTAAGTAGCCTATTTGATTTGGGAGAAATTGTTGAATTGCTTGATTAGAGATATATTTCACGACGCCAGGACAGCGGAGTCAATCACCACCTTCCGGAGACACCTGAAACCCCACCTCTTCAAGGAATACCTAGGATAGGATAAGTAATCCTTCTCACCCCCCCCCCTTAATGACTTAGATGCACTATTGTAAAGTGGCTGTTCCACTGGATGTCAGAAGGTGAATTCACCAATTTGTAAGTCGCTCTGGATAAGAGCGTCTGCTAAATGACTTAAATGTAAATGTAAATGTAAATATATATATATATATATATATATATATATATATATATATATATATATATATATATATATATATATATATATCGTTAGGTTTGATGAAGTTAGTGTGCCCAATACTGTATAGGCCATTGACAACATTTTGGTATTTTCTGGTAAAATATGTATATATTTTACTAACAATCTGTTTACTAAAGCATTTTGATGGTGCTGTATAATTGGTCTTTCTTTAAAACGGAAGCTGAAAAAGTCACTAGATTAGAGTCCCTCTATCATGTCAGCTTCATGTTGCTGTCAGAGTGCTACAGAGTGATACAGTTCTCCGTCGTGCCCTCCGTCACCCATTCCCCCTCTCTGCGCCGAATGGGCCGTTCCGAGTCGCTGCACGCTCACCGAGTCCGCCAGGGGTGTCCAATGGAAGCACGGCACAGTGATGCGAGTCCCCTATTGGATCTCGAGATGATCAATTATTTGGTGATTGATCGATTTCAGGCCACATTGGTGGGGAGCTGCAAAACAAAACGTTGCTCGCAAATTAAAAACATGTCTTTTGTAATAAGTCTCTATATAAATATGTTTGAATATTTCACAAACCCCAGCTCGTTCTCATTTGTCTTCGAGGCTTCTCGCTCTTCGCTCTCTCTCTCGCGCTCTCTCTCAATAACACAATAACACACAAATGTTCTACTTTCCATCTCTTTCCTACTTGTCCTTACTTTCTAAAACTTTTCCGAGAAAGCCTATATATACAATATCATTAATTTTAAACCGATATAATAACTCATTATACGTTTTATTGGGTTGATTTTACCCCAGATTAAAAACTTTAACTTTGTTAAATATTCTCTATAATCGGATTACCGTGTTATTTGGTCAATAAAGGACATTTTATTCCTCACAATGACCTCTTTGTCACCGTGTGCACATAGGACTATGTAGCTTACTGTTGAGTGTAAAGGGGCGATTTATAACATTTATTTTCAAATCGATTTTTGGAAAAGGAACCATAGATCTATTATATTAGGCTACACAACTCTGATATCAATGAGAATCGTCGACAAAGTATACATTCAAATGTATGTATTTGTTTATAATTTTCAATACAATATATGCTTATATTGCTTGAACTAGGTGGATGTATACATGTTAGCCTGCATTACTGATAAGAAGCTATTCAATCGAGTTACTACACTTGTTTCAACACAAATGCCAGAAGAGAGTGGGCTACAGGCTATATGATGATGTTCAGCCTGGGCAGCTAGATGTGCATATACATGTTATACATGTCTCTCTCTCTATCGCGCTCTCTCTCTCTCGCTCTCTCTCTAATATATATATATATATATATATTACCTGTACGTATAGACAACTTATTTCACACAAATGCCAGGAGAGAATTGCCTTTCATGCTCCGCTATATCTTCTGATTATGCTAAACCATCCCGTCGCTGTTCATAACGTGTTACTCCAAACGCCCTGATGACAAGGTGTTTGAAGTTAGCCTGCAGATTCATCTGTCATCGATCATAATGCCCCGCTGCCAGCCGCACTGTCATATCAGATAATACAGCGTTCACACATTCAGACGCGACTCCCGTGGTACCACCACCACCAGTCCCGAGCCGTGGGATCCAAATTTACAGGCACGAAATTACTATTAAAGCCCCGTGCACCGACCGACGGATGAGTGAGACATGTACGTGGCTTGGGGCAGACACTGTAACGGGCTCGGTGGGACTGGGAAAGCTATATGAAGGCGTTGAGGACACACGGGTTCATGGAATTCCCGGGGAATCGTGGGTTTACGCACAAGGATGGAAGCAAAACATTTAGGATAAATTATCTACGCATATCGATTAGACCTCGTTGTGTTCCTTTAACTTTCAGTAGTTCACGGGTGAGTAGTTATCTCTCTCCTAAATGATGTTGTTCTACATTAACTAGCCTAATGCAGCCTATATGGTGGAAACGTGAGTGAAAATATCCTCACATATTATTAGGCACTAAAAAATGATTTATTTACGTTAAGAAATATTAGATTTATTGAGATATACATGTCGTTTTACGATGCGTGACTGGATACCACATGACATTTAGCCCTCGTATTTTCAGAATTGTGTGTCTATCTCCATCCAACTAAATTGGTCGTCTTCGTAAATAGCTCGAGCCTGGTCTAAATTGACATGGAAAGGTGAATTACATCAACGTCTAGGCTACTAACTGCTGTCACAGAACCAGAGTGGCATTATAAAGTAATTAAGTTGCTTCAATTACCGTCTATAAAAGGACGTTACAGACCACAACAGGGGCAAGCAGCAATACTTTCACTCTTGCTCTTTAGGTTTCTCATTGGCGAGAGTCAGCTCATTCTAGAGAGAGCAAATATCATCATTTCATCTTTAATCTGCTTCCGGGGGACGGATAATGTCATGAGTCATGTAATGAAATCAAAAGGCATTTCTTTCCTGACAGTCAAATCTGGGTTGACCGCCACATTCGACCGACATAACCATTAGAGACGTTGTTTGAGAGGAGTGCACGGGATGGCCAACGTGTAGACCTGCAGTCGAACTGAGAAGGGGAGAAAAGTCAAGTTAATTAACGATTAAACAATGTCATGCTGGAACATTGTCATTGGGGGAAAGTCATATAGGCCGGTGTTTTAATATTAGAATAAAACAAGTTCTTTAAAAAAATAATTATTTCACAACTTTATGCACAACTTTCTATATGGACTAATACCATGTCCTTTAATAGGCTTACAACTGAATTACATTAATGAACAATAATGAATCGTATTTTCCAAGCCATGAGCATAGCTTTCTGTATGATTCACGCCTCTCGAAAAAGTTTGAAATATCAAGTCTACATTAGCAAAGAAAACCCCATCGACTATAATGTCCGTGTATTTGTCTTTCCTAATAATAGTCCTCAACGTCTCTCCCTAAAAGCGCCTGGCACCGGGTGGTTCAGGAGTCAAACGGAGGTCAATCTTTATCAGCCCCGCAGCAATGCGCCCAAACGTGTTCGGATCCGTACAGCCACAGCCACAGCAGAGGCCATCGCTGGATTCTGTCTTCCAGCAGCATGTTGTCCGAACGTTTGGCTGGAAAATATATCTAGTTCGATCAGGCTACTTGTTAGATACGTAGGTTAAACCTTTTAGCGTATTAAAATGAGTAACACTGGCATTGCGAATAGAGTCCGTTTGCTCTCTTTGCATTATATCCAAAGTATTGTCTACAATGTAGACCTAATAATTATCTGCGAAATAGTGAAATGAATTAGTCCAAAACAATAGGATATATAAACGAAATGGCCTGATAGTTTGAACTCTGGTTTAAGTGTGTGGTTACAGAAGCCTCGCCTATACACGTGTTAAAAATTAAAAAGTACAATTGAGTGTATTGTTTTCATAACCAGGACACGTCTTTATTTAGAAATTAATGAAATCCTCTACATCAATAATTCCGATGATTTTTGCAGCAATATTATTATTTTGACTTCTCGGGGAAGTTTTGGAAACATTTACGGGGCGGCAAATAGCCTAAATGTTTAGAGAGTTTGGCCTGTAACCGAAAGGTTGCTAGATCGAATCCCCGACCTGACAAGGTAAAAATGTGTCGTTCTGCCCCTGAACAAGGCAGTTAACCCACTGTCCCTAGGACGTCATTGTAAACAGAAATGTGTTCTTAATTAACTGACTTGCCTAGTTAAATAAAGGTCAAAAAATATATAGAATTTCAAAAATACACTAAGCAACTTGGTATTGAAAACTATATTTGAGGTGTAGTGTCAAAGTAAATTATTATAGGCTTGTATAAAAAGTTGAAATATTCCAATCGAGATCGCAATTTTATCCTCAATTGTCATGAGCTGATCACACACAAACACACACCAAGAACTCAGTACCTGAAGAACTCAGCAACTCAAGAACCCAAGAACTCAGCAACTCCACACCATGAGAAATACACATCAGTGACGCCCTGCAATACTTATACAAATCAAAAGGGACCTATTCATGAACATCACATTTCCAAACCACTGTCTTTCCACTAGTCGAATGATAGTGTGAATTATCTGTAAGAATTACCTTTCGAATCAGGTACTTCTCATTTGCACAAGACAAATGTTACTGTTTACTGTTGGATGCCATTCTGTTTGATACAAAACGTTAACGCTTAATCGTTTGCGCCTTCTACCGGCGTTAGGAGAAATGACATGTATTATCAACGGTAATGTGACAGAACGAAGGTTGAGCGAACAATTCAACTTCATCAACATTACAAACAGCTATTATAATTTTTAATAAAAAAATAAAACAACTTTGAAATGGAGTTTTCTTTAAAAAGTCCGTTGCCTATTGGAAGGGATTTATAAGTTGACTTATTTAAAAACGGACATGATCACAGTGGAATATTTAAAGAACAACTAGAAAGGCTTACTGTTCCATTAACAAAATACAGCAGGCATTTCTTAATTTACCTAACGTGGAGATAATATGATGAGTAATGTCGTTTCATTTTTGGGGGGATTTAGTCTTTGCTCCATTGTTTGTCCTTTAAGCTTGATGACAATAAATATTTTAATGTAAATATCGTTTATGTTTTTTTTGCACGTGTGTGAATGAATGTCCCATTGACCATAGATAGGCCCACAGTAAACAGCCCATCATTGACCATAGATAGACCCACAGTAAACAGCCCATCATTGACCATAGATAGGCCCGCAGTAAACAGCCCATCATTGACCATAGATAGACCCACAGTAAACAGCCCATCATTGACCATAGATAGACCCGCAGTAAACAGCCCATCATTGACCATAGATAGACCCGCAGTAAACAGCCCATCATTGACCATAGATAGGCCCACAGTAAACAGCCCATCATTGACCATAGATAGACCCGCAGTAAACAGCCCATCATTGACCATAGATAGGCCCGCAGTAAACAGCCCATCATTGACCATAGATAGACCAGCAGTAAACAGCCCATCATTGACCATAGATAGACCCGCAGTAAACAGCCCATCATTAACCATAGATAGACCCGCAGTAAACAGCCCATCATTGACCATAGATAGACCCGCAGTAAACAGCCCATCACTGACCATAGATAGACCCGCAGTAAACAGCCCATCATTGACCATAGATAGACCCACAGTAAACAGCCCATCATTGACCATAGATAGACCCGCAGTAAACAGCCCATCATTGACCATAGATAGGCCCGCAGTAAACAGCCCATCATTGACCATAGATAGACCCACAGTAAACAGCCCATCATTGACCATAGATAGACCCGCAGTAAACAGCCCATCATTGACCATAGATAGACCCGCAGTAAACAGCCCATCATTGACCATAGATAGACCCGCAGTAAAAAGCCCATCATTGACCATAGATAGGCCCGCAGTAAACAGCCCATCATTGACCATAGATAGACCCGCAGTAAACAGCCCATCATTGACCATAGATAGACCCGCAGTAAACAGCCCATCATTAAATTGTGAGAGAAAATACTATATTGATATATTAAGACAAGACAATAAGAACACCTTCCTAATATTGGGTCATAATTGTTCAAACAGCCCCAGTCCGCGGAGAAGAAACAGGACTTATTATCAGTATATATGGAGATGAAAAGACCCAGAGGTAACATAGGCTGACAACCACAGGAACTGGGAGGCGGCATGAAACCAAGAAGATGTGGAAATTACATTAAAATGGAATATGCTGTACATTATTTGAAGCATAGGGATAAAGTAGCATGATTACACACACACACATACACACACACACACACGCAAGCACGCACGCACGCACGCACACACACACACACGCACGCACACACACGCACACACACACACACACATATACACACACACACACACACACACACACACACACACACACACACACACACACACACACACACACACACACACACACACACACACACACACACACACACACACACACACACACACACACACACACACACACACACACACACACACACACACCACAGGGTGTAATAATAGATCCACTGTTCTCTGAATACTACCACTCAATTTTCACATTGTGGCAGCGGTTGCAGGTCATTGGCTGTAGTGCTGCTAACATGGAGTACATCCCAAATGGCACCCTGTTTCCTATATAGTGCACTACTTTAGACCAGGGCCCTGTTTCCTATATAGTGCACTACTTTAGACCAGGGCCCTGTTTCCTATATAGTGCACTACTTTAGACCAGGGCCCTGTTTCCTATATAGTGCACTACTTTAGACCATGGCCCTGTTTCCTATATAGTGCACTACTTTAGACCAGGGACCTGTTTCCTATAAAGTGCACTACTTTAGACCAGGGCCCTGTTTCCTATACAGTGCACTACTTTAGACCAGGGCCCTGTTTCCTATATAGTGCACTACTTTTGCCCAGGGCCCTGTTTCCTATATAGTGCACTACTTTAGACCAGGACCCTGTTTCCTATATAGTGCACTACTTTAGACCAGGGCCCTGTTTCCTATACAGTGCACTACTTTAGACCAGGGCCCTGTTTCCTATATAGTGCACTACTTTAGACCAGAGCCCTGTTTCCTATATAGTGCACTACTTTAGACCATGGCCCTGTTTCCTATATAGTGCACTACTTTAGACCAGGGCCCTGTTTCCTATATAGTGCACTACTTTAGACCAGGGCCCTGTTTCCTACATAGTGCACTACTTTAGACCAGGGCCCTGTTTCCTATATAGTGCACTACTTTAGACCAGGGCCCTGTTTCCTATATAGTGCACTACTTTAGACCAGGGGGCTCTGCCATTTGGGACCCAAACACAGAGGATACAGTCCTGTTAAACCGGCAGGTAGTCTAGTGGTTCGAGTGTTTTCGTCAGTAACCGTAAAGGTTGCTAGATCGAATCCCTGAGCTGACAAGCAAAAAAGCTCTCCTTCTGCCCCTGAACAAGGCAGTTAACCCACTGTTCCCCTGAACAAGGCAGTTAACCCACTGTTCCCCTGAACAAGGCAGTTAACCC
This sequence comes from Oncorhynchus masou masou, assembly GCF_036934945.1. Taxonomy (NCBI): domain Eukaryota; kingdom Metazoa; phylum Chordata; class Actinopteri; order Salmoniformes; family Salmonidae; genus Oncorhynchus; species Oncorhynchus masou. The sequence continues at coordinate 377,069 of NW_027013649.1, read as the reverse complement.
ACTGTTCCCCTGAACAAGGCAGTTAACCCACTGTTCCCCGGAACAAGGCAGTTAACCAACTGTTCCCCTGAACAAGGCAGTTAACCCACTGTTCCCCTGAACAAGGCAGTTAACTCACTGTTCCCCTGAACAAGGCAGTTAACCCACTGTTCCCCTGAACAAGGCAGTTAACCCACTGTTCCCCTGAACAAGGCAGTTAACCCACTGTTCCCCTGAACAAGGCAGTTAACCCACTGTTCCCCTTTAGGCCAACATTGTACAAATAATTTGTTCTTAACTGACTTGCCAAGTTAAATAAAATAAAAAAACATGGAGAGATACAGAACACATCACCATCACTCTAACCTCTCTCTCCCTCCCCCTCTTTTCTCTCTCTCTCTATCCCTACCCCCTCCATCATCTACCTCTCTCTCTCTATCCCTACCCCCTCCATCATCTACCTCTCTCTCTCTATCCCTACCCCCTCCATCATCTACCTCTCTCTCTACCCCTCTTTTCTCTCTCTCTCTATCCCTACCCCCTCCATCATCTACCCCTCTCTCTCTCTCTACCCCTCTTTTCTCTCTCTCTCTATCCCTACCCCCTCCATCATCTACCTCTCTCTCTCTCTTACCCCTCTTTTCTCTCTCCCTCTATCCCTACCCCCTCCATCATCTACCTCTCATCTCCCTCTCTCCCCCCCTCTTTTTTCTCTCTCTCTCTCTATCCCTACCCCCTCCATCATCTACCTCTCATCTCCCTCTCTCTTTCCAACCCCCACTGTCTCTCTTTCCCACCAACCCCTCCCTCAACATTTGTCATTTGAGCTATTATTTCAGGTGTGCTAATGGTGTCAGAGACACTCTGAAGGGGAGAGAAGAGAGAGAGAAGTAGAGAGGAGAGAAAAATAGAGAGAGAGGAAAGGGGGATAAGAGAGAGAAAGAGAGAGAGAATGAGGGAAGAAAGAGAGAGGGAGAGAAAGAGGGAGGGAAAGAGAGAAAGAGATGGAGAGAGAGAGAGAGGGAGAGAAAGAGAAAGAGATGGAGAGAGAGAGAGAGAGAGAGAGAGAGAAAGAGAGAGAGAAAAAGAGACAGACAGAGAGAGAGAGACTTTAACCACTTACATCGTTACAACACTGTATATATACATAATATGACATTTGTAATGTCTTTATTATTTTGGATCTTCTGTGAGTATAATGTTTACTGTTAATTTGTATTGTTAATTTCACTTTTGTATATTATCTACTTCACTTGCTTTGGCAATGTTAACGTATGTTTCCCATGCCAATAAAGCCCCTTGAATTGAACTGAGAGAGAGAGATAGAAAGAGAGAGTGACCTCTCCTCTGGATGAGTGTGGTATGACGTGGATGTCGATTAAGGAAGCCCCCTGCTCCTCTCTGATTCAGAGGGGTTGGGTTAAATGCAGAAGACACATTTCAGTTGAATACATTCAGTTGGACGAGTAACTAGGTATCCCCCTTTCCCTTTCATCTGGAGAGTCAACCAGGCAGCCTGCCTTGTTCCTTCAGAGCGACCAGGACAGGGCCTTAGAGTGAGATGGTAGCCTGCCTTGTTCCTTCAAAGCGACCAGGACAGGTCCTTAGAGTGAGATGGTAGCCTGCCTTGTTCCTTCAGAGCGACCAGGACAGGGCCTTAGACTGAGACGGTAGCCTGCCTTGTTCCTTCAGAGCGACCAGGACAGGTCCTTAGAGTGAGATGGTAGCCTGCCTTGTTCCTTCAGAGCGACCAGGACAGGGCCTTAGAGTGAGACGGTAGCCTGCCTTGTTCCTTCAAAGCGACCAGGACAGGTCCTTAGAGTGAGATGGTAGCCTGCCTTGTTCCTTCAGAGCGACCAGGATAGGGCCTTAGACTGAGACGGTAGCCTGCCTTGTTCCTTCAGAGCGACCAGGACAGGGCCTTAGAGTGAGACGGTAGCCTGCCTTGTTCCTTCAGAGCGACCAGGACAGGGCCTTAGAGTGAGACGGTAGCCTGCCTTGTTCCTTCAGAGCGACCAGGACAGGGCCTTAGAGTGAGACGGTAGCCTGCCTTGTTCCTTCAGAGCGACCAGGACAGGGCCTTAGACTGAGACGGCAGCCTGCCTTGTTCCTTCAGAGCGACCAGGACAGGGCCTTAGAGTGAGACGGTAGCCTGCCTTGTTCCTTCAGAGCGACCAGGACAGGGCCTTAGAGTGAGACGGTAGCCTGCCTTGTTCCTTCAGAGCGACCAGGACAGGGCCTTAGACTGAGAAGGCAGCCTACCTTGTTCCTTCAGAGCGACCAGGACAGGGCCTTAGAGTGAGACGGTAGCCTGCCTTGTTCCTTCAGAGCGACCAGGACAGGGCCTTAGAGTGAGACGGTAGCCTGCCTTGTTCCTTCAGAGCGACCAGGACAGGGCCTTAGAGTGAGACGGTAGCCTGCCTTGTTCCTTCAGAGCGACCAGGACAGGGCCTTAGACTGAGACGGCAGCCTGCCTTGTTCCTTCAGAGCGACCAGGACAGGGCCTTAGAGTGAGACGGTAGCCTGCCTTGTTCCTTCAGAGCGACCAGGACAGGGCCTTAGAGTGAGACGGTAGCCTGCCTTGTTCCTTCAGAGCGACCAGGACAGGGCCTTAGACTGAGAAGGCAGCCTACCTTGTTCCTTCAGAGCGACCAGGACAGGGCCTTAGAGTGAGAGGGTAGCCTGCCTTGTTCCTTCAGAGCGACCAGGACAGGGCCTTAGAGTGAGAGGGTAGCCTGCCTTGTTCCTCCAGAGCGACCACGACAGGGCCTGAGAGTGAGACTGCAGCCAGCCTTGTTCCTTCAGCACAACCAGGACAGGGCCTTAGAGTGAGAAGCAAAGGGCTAGTGCCAGAGGGGGGAGTAGGGGGTGAGTGAGCTGCTTCATGTGTCAGCCAATCACAGGGTGAGGCAGGAAGAGTCTCACACCTCCCAGAGAGACTGTGAATTGATCAGCACCTCTGAGAGAGCGAGAGAAAGTGAGAAAGAGAGAGAGTGGGGGAAGAAAAGAGGGGACAAGAAGGGTGGGGGGCAGAGCATATAAGGTAGATGAGTGTGAGTAGTGTGCTGACTAGAGAGGGAGAAAGGGAGAGACGGAGAGAGAGAGAGAGAGAGAGAGAGAGAGAAAGGGGGAAGAGAGAGAGAGAGAGAGAGGGAGGGAGAGGGAGAGAGGAAGGGAGAGAGGGATAGGGAGGGAGAGAGAGAGAGGGAAGGTGGGAGAGAGAGAGAGAGAGAGAGAGAGGGGGATGGAGAGAGAGAGCAAGAGAGAGAGGCAGGGAGAGAGAGAGAGAGAGAGAGAGAGAGAGAGAGAGAGAGAGAGAGAGAGGGAGAGAGAGAGGGAAGGTGGGAGAGAGAGAGAGAGAGAGAGATGAGGGAGAGGAGTGCTGACTAGAAGAGAAAGAGAGAGAGAGAGAGAGAGAGGGAGGGAGAGAGAGAGAGAGAGAGAGGGGGGAAGGTGGGAGAAAGAGAGGGAAGGTGGGAGAGAGGGAGAGACAGAGAGGGAGGGAGAGAGAGAGAGGGAAGGTGGGAGAGAGAGAGAGAGGGAAGGTGGGAGAGAGAGAGAGAGCTGCAGAGGTGTGAAAATTCATTCTTTTCTGAGAGGGCATCAGGAGGATAGTTGAGAATAGCCTGAGACCATAGTACAGTCCAGTTAGTAATGACCCCCTAACACACAGCACTGAGGAATCTATATCAAACAGGACATGGTACAGTCCAGTAGTAATGACCCCCTAACACACAGCACTGAGGAATCTATATCAAACAGGACATGGTACAGTCCAGTAGTAATGACCCCCTAACACACAGCACTGAGGAATCTATATCAAACAGGACATGGTACAGTCCAGTAGTAATGACCCCCTAACACACAGCACTGAGGAATCTATATCAAACAGGACATGGTACAGTCCAGTAGTAATGACCCCCTAACACACAGCACTGAGGAATCTATATCAAACAGGACATGGTACAGTCCAGTAGTAATGACCCCTAACACACAGCACTGAGGAATCTATATCAAACAGGACATGGTACAGTCCAGTAGTAATGACCCCCTAACACACAGCACTGAGGAATCTATATCAAACAGGACATGGTATAGTCCAGTAGTAATGACCCCCTAACACACAGCACTGAGGAATCTATATGAAACAGGACATGGTACAGTCCAGTAGTAATGACCCCCTAACACACAGCACTGAGGAATCTATATCAAACAGGACATGGTATAGTCCAGTAGTAATGACCCCCTAACACACAGCACTGAGGAATCTATATCAAACAGGACATGGTACAGTCCAGTAGTAATGACCCCCTAACACACAGCACTGAGGAATCTATATGAAACAGGACATGGTACAGTCCAGTATTAATGACCCCCTATCACACAGCACTGAGGAATCTATATGAAACAGGACATGGTACAGTCCAGTAGTAATGACCCCCTAACACACAGCACTGAGGAATCTATATCAAACAGGACATGGTACAGTCCAGTAGTAATGACCCCCTAACACACAGCACTGAGGAATCTATATCAAACAGGACATGGTACAGTCCAGTAGTAATGACCCCCTAACACACAGCACTGAGGAATCTATATCAAACAGGACATGGTACAGTCTAGTAGTAATGACCCCCTAACACACAGCACTGAGGAATCTATATCAAACAGGACATGGTACAGTCCAGTAGTAATGACCCCCTAACACACAGCACTGAGGAATCTATATCAAACAGGACATGGTACAGTCCAGTAGTAATGACCCCCTTACACACAGCACTGAGGAATCTATATCAAACAGGACATGGTACAGTCCAGTAGTAATGACCCCCTAACACACAGCACTGAGGAATCTATATGAAACAGGACATGGTACAGTCCAGTAGTAATGACCCCCTAACACACAGCACTGAGGAATCTATATGAAACAGGACATGGTACAGTCCAGTAGTAATGACCCCCTAACACACAGCACTGAGGAATCTATATCAAACAGGACATGGTACAGTCTAGTATTAATGACCCCCTAACACACAGCACTGAGGAATCTATATCAAACAGGACATGGTACAGTCCAGTATTAATGACCCCCTATCACACAGCACTGAGGAATCTATATGAAACAGGACATGGTACAGTCCAGTAGTAATGACCCCCTAACACACAGCACTGAGGAATCTATATGAAACAGGACATGGTACAGTCCAGTAGTAATGACCCCCTAACACACAGCACTGAGGAATCTATATCAAACAGGACATGGTACAGTCTAGTATTAATGACCCCCTAACACACAGCACTGAGGAATCTATATCAAACAGGACATGGTACAGTCCAGTAGTAATGACCCCCTAACACACAGCACTGAGGAATCTATATGAAACAGGACATGGTACAGTCCAGTAGTAATGACCCCCTAACACACAGCACCGAGGAATCTATATCAAACAGGACATGGTACAGTCCAGTAGTAATGACCCCCTAACACACAGCACTGAGGAATCTATATCAAACAGGACATGGTACAGTCCAGTATTAATGACCCCCTAACACACAGCACTGAGGAATCTATATCAAACAGGACATGGTACAGTCCAGTAGTAATGACCCCCTAACACACAGCACTGAGGAATCTATATCAAACAGGACATGGTACAGTCCAGTAGTAATGACCCCCTAACACACAGCACTGAGGAATCTATATCAAACAGGACATGGTACAGTCTAGTATTAATGACCCCCTAACACACAGCACTGAGGAATCTATATCAAACAGGACATGGTACAGTCCAGTAGTAATGACCCCCTAACACACAGCACTGAGGAATCTATATCAAACAGGACATGGTACAGTCCAGTAGTAATGACCCCCTAACACACAGCACTGAGGAATCTATATCAAACAGGACATGGTACAGTCCAGTAGTAATGACCCCCTAACACACAGCACTGAGGAATCTATATCAAACAGGACATGGTACAGTCTAGTATTAATGACCCCCTAACACACAGCACTGAGGAATCTATATCAAACAGGACATGGTACAGTCTAGTATTAATGACCCCCTATCACACAGCACTGAGGAATCTATATCAAACAGGACATGGTACAGTCCAGTAGTAATGACCCCCTAACACACAGCACCGAGGAATCTATATCAAACAGGACATGGTACAGTCTAGTATTAATGACCCCCTAACACACAGCACTGAGGAATCTATATCAAACAGGACATGGTACAGTCTAGTATTAATGACCCCCTAACACACAGCACTGAGGAATCTATATCAAACAGGACATGGTACAGTCTAGTATTAATGACCCCCTATCACACAGCACTGAGGAATCTATATCAAACAGGACATGGTACAGTCCAGTAGTAATGACCCCCTAACACACAGCACTGAGGAATCTATATCAAACAGGACATGGTACAGTCTAGTATTAATGACCCCCTAACACACAGCACTGAGGAATCTATATCAAACAGGACATGGTACAGTCCAGTAGTAATGACCCCCTAACACACAGCACTGAGGAATCTATATCAAACAGGACATGGTACAGTCCAGTAGTAATGACCCCCTAACACACAGCACTGAGGAATCTATATGAAACAGGACATGGTACAGTCTAGTATTTTCTGTCCCCCTAACACACAGCACTGAGGAATCTATATCAAACAGGACATGGTACAGTCTAGTATTAATGACCCCCTAATACACAGCACTGAGGAATCTATATCAAACAGGACATGGTACAGTCCAGTAGTAATGACCCCCTAACACACAGCACTGAGGAATCTATATGAAACAGGACATGGTACAGTCCAGTATTAATGACCCCCTAACACACAGCACTGAGGAATCTATATGAAACAGGACATGGTACAGTCCAGTATTAATGACCCCCTAACACACAGCACTGAGGAATCTATATGAAACAGGACATGGTACAGTCTAGTATTAATGACCCCCTTAACACACAGCACTGAGGAATCTATATCAAACAGGACATGGTACAGTCCAGTAGTAATGACCCCCTAACACACAGCACTGAGGAATCTATATCAAACAGGACATGGTACAGTCCAGTAGTAATGACCCCCTAACACACAGCACTGAGGAATCTATATCAAACAGGACATGGTACAGTCCAGTAGTAATGACCCCCTAACACACAGCACTGAGGAATCTATAACAAACAGGAGATGGTACAGTCCAGTATTAATGACCCCCTAACACACAGCACTGAGGAATCTATATGAAACAGAACATAGTACAGTTCAGTAATAATAACCCCCTAACACACAGCACTGAGGAATCTATATAACTGACTATAATTAATATGCTTCAGATTGGTGACCAGGATACCAGTGTAGCTGACTACCATTCAGATTGGTGACCAGGATACCAGTGTAGCTGACTCTAATGACGACCCTTCAGATTGGTGACCAGGATACCAGTGTAGCTGACTCTAATGACGACCCTTCAGATTGGTGACCAGGATACCAGTGTAGCTGACTACCATTCAGATTGGTGACCAGGATGCCAGTGTAGCTGACTCTAATGACGACCCTTCAGATTGGTGACCAGGATACCAGTGTAGCTGACTCTAATGACGACCCTTCAGATTGGTGACCAGGATACCAGTGTAGCTGACTCTAATGACGACCCTTCAGATTGGTGACCAGGATACCAGTGTAGCTGACTCTAATGACGACCCTTCAGATTGGTGACCAGTGTAGCTGACTACCATTCAGATTGGTGACCAGGATGCCAGTGTAGCTGACTCTAATGACGACCCTTCAGATTGGTGACCAGGATACCAGTGTAGCTGACTCTAATGACGACCCTTCAGATTGGTGACCAGGATACCAGTGTAGCTGACTCTAACGACGACCCTTCAGATTGGTGACCAGGATACCAGTGTAGCTGACTCTAGTGACGACCCTTCAGATTGGTGACCAGGATACCAGTGTAGCTGACTACCATTCAGATTGGTGACCAGGAAACCAGTGTAGCTGACTCTAATGACGACCCTTCAGATTGGTGACCAGGATACCAGTGTAGCTGACTACCATTCAGATTGGTGACCAGGATGCCAGTGTAGCTGACTCTAACGACGACTCTTCAGATTGGTGACCAGGATACCAGTGTAGCTGACTCTAATGACAACCCTTCAGATTGGTGACCAGGATACCAGTGTAGCTGACGACCATTCAGATTGGTGACCAGGATACCAGTGTAGCTGACTACCATTCAGATTGCTGACCAGGATACCAGTGTAGCTGACGACCATTCAGATTGCTGGCATCAGTACCTACCAGACTTAATCTCTGGTTGACAGATGTACGTAACATAGGATGATATTAAAGCATCTGTCAACAGACTGCTGGATGCAACGACTAACAAACAACTTTGTTCTGATGTACGGATTTTATGTCGCTAATAATTTGGATGAATCACGATTTCGCATCTTTCAAATTTCAGAAGGAGAGGGGACGTTTGGCACATAGACTTGGCCATCACATGCAAAGAGAGAGAGGGGGGGTAGTGCAACCATAGTTACCGTAGTTACAACACGTCTGCCCCCAGAATGAAATGAAGCATCTGACACAATGACGTGAGATTGTAGTTCTGGGTTTTCCCGAGGTCAACCAGAGCTTTATCTCCCAAACAGAGTGAGCAGGACCAAGGGAAGTGTATCTACCCAACACGTTGTCTTACCAACGAACCTCATCAATCTACTGAAAAATGTCAATGAATAGAATTTCATAGCTAATAAACCCTTGTGATAACAGCAAATGACAGTGATGGGTTTTGTTCTCTGCTGTTTTTAATGTGAGAGCTCTGGGGAGTAAGATAGTTACTCTGGGGAGTAAGATAGTTACTCTGGGGAGTAAGATAGTTACTCTGGTGAGTAAGATGGTTACTCTGGGGAGTAAGATAGTTACTCTGGGGAGTAAGATAGTTACTCTGGTGAGTAAGATAGTTACTCTGGTGAGTAAGATAGTTACTCTGGGGAGTAAGATAGTTACGCTGGTGAGTAAGATAGTTACTCTGGGGAGTAAGATAGTTACTCTGGGGAGTAAGATAGTTACTCTGGTGAGTAAGATGGTTACTCTGAGGAGTAAGATAGTTACTCTGGGGAGTAAGATAGTTACTCTGGTGAGTAAGATAGTTACTCTGGTGATTAAGATAGTTACTCTGGGGAGTAAGATAGTTACTCTGGTGATTAAGATAGTTACTCTGGGGAGTAAGATAGTTACTCTGGGGAGTGAGATAGTTACTCTGGTGAGTAAGATGGTTACTCTGAGGAGTAAGATAGTTACTCTGGGGAGTAAGATAGTTACTCTGGGGAGTAAGATAGTTACTCTGGGGAGTAAGATAGTTACTCTGGGGAGTAAGATAGTTACTCTGGGGAGTAAGATAGTTACTCTGGTGAGTAAGATAGTTACTCTGGTGAGTAAGATGGTTACTCTGGGGAGTAAGATAGTTACTCTGGTGAGTAAGATGGTTACTCTGGGGAGTAAGATAGTTACTCTGGTGAGTAAGATTGTTACTCTGGTGAGTAAGATGGTTACTCTGAGGAGTAAGATAGTTACTCTGGGGAGTAAGATAGTTACTCTGGTGAGTAAGATGGTTACTCTGGGGAGTAAGATAGTTACTCTGGTGAGTAAGATGGTTACTCTGGTGAGTAAGATAGTTACTCTGGTGAGTAAGATAGTTACTCTGGTGAGTAAGATGGTTACTCTGGTGAGTAAGATAGTTACTCTGGTGAGTAAGATAGTTACTCTGGTGAGTAAGATGGTTACTCTGGTGAGTAAGATAGTTACTCTGGTGAGTAAGATAGTTACTCTGGTGAGTAAGATAGTTACTCTGGTGAGTAAGATTTCCTATGTATTAAGGATAATCAACTTGAGGGGTAGATAGAACATCTTCATGTAGTTATCTCTGCTGGTTCCTTTGTGTTGCTTCTGCGATCAGGTGACTGTCTGAACATAAAGAACCGATATAAATACTTCAGTGAACGTACATTTAATTGTTTGGTCTAAATGAGAAACACACGTGTTTAATTAAATAAAATCTAACATGCAAACTGTCAAAAAACATCAAAGAGGTGTGAAGTCTTCTGCACGTTTTTCGCTTCTCAACCGTTAATTATCACAACTGTCATCATCAAAGTACTGCTGCTGTAAATGATTTTACACACGGTTCAAATCCCCTGTTTCCCACCAGGGCCACGTTCAGCAGTTAAACGTTGTCGAAAGTTTCAAATAGAAATGCAATGTATAGAGCCACAACGTGATTTAATATTCTACACGGCAGAGGCTTCTGAACATTCCAAAAACGTTGCATCCTGCTGAACACGCCCCAGAACATGCACTTCCTCATTGACTGACTTTCCAAACACCCAATCCCATCAACTTCCTAACCCCAGAGGCGGAGCTTCTGCCACACCACTTTACATAGACTCAACTGTACCTCATCAGGGGGACAGCCTGAATACATACCAGTTGATTCCAGTGTTTGTTCTAGTTGTTTTACATCTATATTTTCCTTGCCCTTTATCATTAGTGAGTGAGCATTTGGGGTCATGTGTATTTACAGTATATTGGGGCGGCAGGTAGCCCAGTGGTTAGAGTGTTGGACTTGTAACTGAAAGGTTGTTTGATCGAATCCCCGAGCTGACAAGGTAATAATCTGTCTGTCGCTCTGCGCCTGAACAAGGCAGTTAACCCACTGTTCCTAGACCAGTTAAACCACTGTTCCTAGACCAGTTAAACCACTGTTCCTAGACCAGCTAACCCACTGTTCCTAGACCAGTTAACCCACTGTTCCTAGACCAGTTAACCCACTGTTCCTAGACCAGTTAACCCACTGTTCCTAACCCACTGTTCCTAAACCACTGTTCCTAACCCACTGTTCCTAACCCACTGTTCCTAACCCACTGTTCCTAACCCACTGTTCCTAGGCCAGTTAACCCACTGTTCCTAGACCAGTTAACACACTGTTCCTAACAAACTGTTCCTAGACCAGTTAACCCACTGTTCCCAGACCAGTTAACCCACTGTTCCTAGGCCAGTTAACCCACTGTTCCTAGGCCAGTTAACCCACTGTTCCTAGACCAGTTAACCCACTGTTCCTAGACCAGTTAACCCACTGTTCCTAGACCAGTTAACCCACTGATCCTAGACCAGTTAACCCACTGTTCCTAACCAGATATAAGAGGGGATGACACTGCTCGGCAGGGAGCTATAGGAGTAATAGTGACTAGTAATGATAAATTGGCTATAAACAAGGGGTACCAGTACTGAGTCATGATAACATGGCTATATACAAGGGGTACCAGTACTGAGTAATGATAACTTGTCTGTCTATATACAAGGGGTACCAGTACTGAGTAATGATAACATGTCTATCTATAAACAAGGGGTACCAGTACTGAGTAATGATAACTTGTCTATCTATAAACAAGGTGTACCAGTACTGAGTAATGATAACATGTCTATCTATAAACAAGGGGTACCAGTACTGAGTAATGATAACTTGTCTGTCTATATACAAGGGGTACCAGTACTGAGTAATGATAACTTGGTTATATACAAGGGGTACCAGTACTGAGTAATGATAATGTGTCTATATACAAGGGGCACCAGTACTGAGTAATGATAACTTGGTTATATACAAGGGGTACCAGTACTGAGTAATGATAACTTGGTTATATACAAGGGGTACCAGTACTGAGTAATGATAACTTGGTTATATACAAGGGGTACCAGTACTGAGTAATGATAACTTGGTTATATACAAGGGGCACCAGTACTGAGTAATGATAACTTGGTTATATACAAGGGGTACCAGTACTGAGTAATGATAACTTGGTTATATACAAGGGGTACCACTACTGAGTAATGATAACATGTCTATCTATAAACAAGGGGTACCAGTACTGAGTAATGATAACTTGGCTATATACAAGGGGTACCAGTACTGAGTAATGATAACTTGGCTATATACAAGGGGTACCAGTACTGAGTAATGATAACTTGGCTATATACAAGGGGTACCAGTACTGAGTAATGATAACTTGGCTATATACAAGGGGTACCAGTACTGAGTAATGATAACTTGGCTATATACAAGGGGTACCAGTACTGAGTAATGATAACTTGGTTATATACAAGGGGTACCAGTACTGAGTAATGATAACTTGGCTATATACGAGGGGTAGCGGTAGCAAATCGATGTGCAGGGTTACGAGGTAATTGAGGTACATATGTACGCATCACTGGGAATAAAGTGACCAGTAATTAACAGTAGCAGCAGCATATGTGATGAGTCAAAGTGCCTAAAGGGTCCGTGCAGATCGTCCACTATTTAACTAAACACACTGAACCAAAATATAAATGCAACATGTCACAATTTTAAAGATTTTTCCTGGTGAGTATGCAGGCAATGGAAGAACTGGGATATTTTCAACTTCCAGGAATTGTGTCCAGATCCTTGTGACATGGGGCCGTGCATTATCACGCTGAAACATGAGGTGATGAATGACATGGGGCCGTGCATTATCATGTTGAAACATGAGGTGATGAATGACATGGGGCCGTGTATTATCATGTTGAAACATGAGGTGATGAATGACATGGGGCCGTGCATTATCATGCTGAAACATGAGGTGATGAATGACATGGGGCCGTGCATTATCATGCTGAAACATGAGGTGATGAATGACATGGGGCCGTGCATTATCATGCTGAAACATGAGGTGATGAATGACATGGGGCCGTGCATTATCATGCTGAAACATGAGGTGATGAATGACATGGGGCCGTGCATTATCATGCTGAAACATGAAGTGATGAATGACATGGGGCCGTGTATTATCATGCTGAAACATGAGGTGATGAATGACATGAGGCCGTGCATTATCATGCTGAAACATGAGGTGATGAATGACATGGGGCCGTGCATTATCATGCTGAAACATGAAGTGATGAATGACATGGGGCAGTGTATTATCATGCTGAAACATGAGGTGATGAATGACATGGGGCCGTGTATTATCATGCTGAAACATGAGGTGATGAATGACATGGGGCCGTGTATTATCATGCTGAAACATGAGGTGATGAATGACATGGGGCCGTGCATTATCATGCTGAAACATGAAGTGATGAATGACATGGGGCAGTGTATTATCATGCTGAAACATGAAGTGATGAATGACATGGGGCCGTGCATTATCATGCTGAAACATGAAGTGATGAATGACATGGGGCCGTGCATTATCATGCTGAAACATGAGGTGATGAATGACATGGGGCCGTGCATTATCATGCTGAAACATGAGGTGATGAATGACATGGGGCCATGCATTATCATGCTGAAACATGAGGTGATGAATGACATGGGGCCGTGTATTATCATGCTGAAACATGAGGTGATGGTGGATGAATGGCACAACAATGGGCCTCAGGATCTCATCACGGTATCTCTGTGCATTCAAAGTGCCATCGATAAAATGCAATTGAGTTTGTTTTTCGTAGCTTATGCCTGTCTAATCAAAGGTGTTATTACGTGCTCCACTAAGGCAGTTATTTACCTTGTAACTTGTCCCTGTGGTAAAAAATGATGTAGGTAAAACAAAGCGCAAATTAAAAGTACGTATCTCAGAGCATCGTAGCACCATTAGGTGTAAAAACTTGACTTATCCAGTTGCGGCCCACTTCTTGGAGGCAGGCCACTCGATTTCATCTCTGTGTTATATTGGCATCGAACATGTCACCCTCCCTAGGAGGTGAGTGACCTTGATAATTTATTGTTAAAACGAGAGGCTGCCTGGATCTTTAACTTAAAGAACCGCTCTCAACGTAGACTTTGATCTGAAGCCATTCTTGTGATTATTGTGACTTTGCCATTGTAATTGTTCGTAAGCTTGTGGAGTCAAATGAATCTATGATCGTATGTTATCCATTTGTTTGTATGCTGTTCTTTGTATGACATTTTAATATTTGATTATTAACCAATGATATTAGGCCACTCCTGGCCATGATTACAGACACCTGTGTCTTTTGACACTATATAAACGAGTCATCCCGCAGTGTTTGTGATGATACCCTGATGAAGACAGCTTGGCTGTCGAAATGTTGGTAGTTAAATGGTTGCATCTGAGCTCCTAGAGTGCGGCTCTCTTTTATTTTATTATGCCTGCCTATACAATAACCCCACCGCCCCCATGGGGCACTCTGTTCACAACGCTGACATCACCTCTTACCCACACAACGCCATAAACGCTGTCTGCCAACTGCCTGGTATTCTGGCATTCATGTGAGCATTTGCCCACTGGAGTTGGTGATGACGCTGAACTGCAGTCAGGTCAAGACCCTGGCGAGGAAGACGAACACACAGATGAGCTTCGCTGAGACGGTTTCTGACAGTTTGTGCAGAAATTCTTTGGTTGTGAAACCCCACCGTTTCATCAGCTTTTCAGCCTTCTGAGGGGCCCCTCTTCACAACTGTGTTGGTGTGTGTGGACCATGATAGATCCTTAGTGATGTGAACACAGAGGAACCTGAAGCTCTCACCTCTCCACTACAGCTTTACGCTATTAATATAATATCATGTCATTCAAGTTATAATAAAGCTATGGATTTGAGCTTTGGGTGGTTAGAAACATTAGGCATTGAGGTAGGGGTGAGGAGGGACCAAGCAGGATGGTGTTTGACTCTTTATTGTGTGTTGTGGCCTGAGCCCAGCAGTGTGTATGTTGAGAGAGCTGGACCTCCAGAGAAGATAGAGAGGAGAGAGAGCAGAGAGAAGAGAGGAGAGAGCAGAGAGAAGAGAGGAGAGAGCAGAGAGAAGAGAGGAGAGAGCAGAGAGAAGAGAGGAGAGAGAGCAGAGAGAAGAGAGGAGAAAGAGCAGAGAGAAGAGAGGAGAGAGGGCAGAGAGAAGAGAGGAGAGAGAGCAGAGAGAAGAGAGGAGAGAGAGCGGAGTGAGAGGAGAGAGCAGAGTGAAGAGAGGAGAGAGCAGAGAGATGAGAGCAGAGAGAAGAGAGGAGAGAGGAGAGAGCAGAAGAAGAGAGGAGAGAGAGCAGAGAGGAGAGAGCAGAGAGAAGAGAGGAGAGGAGAGAGCATAGAAGAGAAGAAAGAGAGGAAAGAGCAGAGAAGAGAGGAGAGGGAGAAGAGAGAAGAGAGAGAAGAGAGGAGAGAGAGCAGAGGAGAGGAGATGAGAGCAGAGAAGAGAGGAGAGAGAGCAGAGGAGAGAGGAGAGAGGAGAGAAGCGAGAGCTGGTGAACTCTGCAACCTCAGATGAGCCTTTCTGATAGGATTAGTCTCTAATGACTGAGGAGTCTGAAGACAAAGGGAGTTTCTGCAAAGAGGCTTAGATATGGAAGAATTAACCTTCCATTGCTCTCTCTTTTTTTCTCTCTCTCTATTTCTCCCCCCCCTATTTCCTCTTCTCCAAATCATTCTTTCTTTCATTCTCTCTCTTCATTTCCCAAAATACCTCCCTCAAAACCCTCTAGCAAGTGTCGCGGTCAACATCCTTATTTTTCAAAAAAAAACTCTCCCACAACTCTCCCACAATTCTCCCACAACTTTCCCACAACTCTCCCACAACTTTCCCACAACTCTCTCAGGTTGAGATAACAAATGTCAGCTATTTTATTTTGAGGCTCGGTCCCTCCCCCACGAAGGCTGCATCTCCGACACAAACATCCAGACCTAAACATATGTCTGCAATAACACTCACCCTCTTCTTGTCTTTACCAACTGGCTTTGCTGATGGCTGCTTTACTGAGGGAGAACTGAGTTGCTGTGACTGACATGATGGAGATGAATGATGTCACCGTAAGTCTCTGTATAAGAGCGTCTGCTAAATGACTAATACGTTAATGTCACGTAAAGATGATTCCCTTCTGTGTGGAATGGGCTTATGGGCCTTGGACCACGTTCCAACACAGCTGTCATCTGTGTCTCCCCAACCCTCATCCTTCTAGTCTTTATTTCAGCTGTCTCTCCTCAACCCTCATCTCCCTAGTCTTTATTTCAGCTGTCATCTGTCTCTCCCCAACCCTCATCTCTCTAGTCTTTATTTCAGCTGTCATCTGTCTCTCCCCAACCCTCATCTCTCTAGTCTTTATTTCAGCTGTCATCTGTCTCTCCCCAACTCTCATCTCTCTAGTCTTTATTTCAGCTGTCATCTGTCTCTCCCCAACCCACATCTCTCATCTCTCTAGTCTTTATTTCAGCTGTCATCTGTCTCTCCCCAACCCTCATCTCTCTATTCTTTATTTCAGCTGTCTCTCCTCAACCCTCATCCTTCTAGTCTTTATTTCAGCTGTCTCTCCTCAACCCTCATCTCCCTAGTCTTTATTTCAGCTGTCATCTGTCTCTCCCCAACCCTCATCTCTCTAGTCTTTATTTCAGCTGTCATCTGTCTCTCCCCAACCCTCATCCTTCTAGTCTTTATTTCAGCTGTCTCTCCTCAACCCTCATCTCCCTAGTCTTTATTTCAGCTGTCATCTGTCTCTCCCCAACCCTCATCTCTCTAGTCTTTATTTCAGCTGCCATCTGTCTCTCCCCAGCACTCATCTCTCTAGTCTTTATTTCAGCTGTCATCTGTCTCTCCCCAACCCTCATCTCTCTAGTCTTTATTTCAGCTGTCTCTCCTCAACCCTCATCTCCCTAGTCTTTATTTCAGCTGTCATCTGTCTCTCCCCAACCCTCATCTCTCTAGTCTTTATTTCAGCTGTCATCTGTCTCTCCCCAACCCTCATCTCTCATCTCTCTAGTCTTTATTTCAGCTGTCATCTGTCTCTCCCCAACCCTCATCCTTCTAGTCTTTATTTCAGCTGTCATCTGTCTCTCCCCAACCCTCATCCTTCTAGTCTTTATTTCAGCTGTCTCTCCTCAACCCTCATCTCCCTAGTCTTTATTTCAGCTGTGTCTCCCCAACCCTCATCCTTCTAGTCTTTATTTCAGCTGTCTCTCCCCAACACTCATCTCTCTAGTCTTTATTTCAGCTGTCTCTCCTCAACCCTCATCTCCCTAGTCTTTATTTCAGCTGTCATCTGTCTCTCCCCAACCCTCATCCTTCTAGTCTTTATTTCAGCTGTCTCTCCTCAACCCTCATCTCCCTAGTCTTTATTTCAGCTGTCTCTCCCCAACCCTCATCCTTCTAGTCTTTATTTCAGCTGTCATCTGTCTCTCCCCAACCCTCATCCTTCTAGTCTTTATTTCAGCTGTCTCTCCTCAACCCTCATCTCCCTAGTCTTTATTTCAGCTGTCATCTGTCTCTCCCCAACCCTCATCTCTCTAGTCTTTATTTCAGCTGCCATCTGTCTCTCCCCAGCACTCATCTCTCTAGTCTTTATTTCAGCTGTCATCTGTCTCTCCCCAACCCTCATCTCTCTAGTCTTTATTTCATCTGTCTCTCCTCAACCCTCATCTCCCTAGTCTTTATTTCAGCTGCCATCTGTCTCTCCCCAGCACTCATCTCTCTAGTCTTTATTTCAGCTGCCATCTGTCTCTCCCCAGCACTCATCTCTCTAGTCTTTATTTCAGCTGTCATCTGTCTCTCCCCAACCCTCATCTCTCTAGTCTTTATTTCAGCTGTCTCTCCTCAACCCTCATCTCCCTAGTCTTTATTTCAGCTGTCATCTGTCTCTCCCCAACCCTCATCTCTCTAGTCTTTATTTCAGCTGTCATCTGTCTCTCCCCAACCCTCATCTCTCATCTCTCTAGTCTTTATTTCAGCTGTCATCTGTCTCTCCCCAACCCTCATCCTTCTAGTCTTTATTTCAGCTGTCATCTGTCTCTCCCCAACCCTCATCCTTCTAGTCTTTATTTCAGCTGTCTCTCCTCAACCCTCATCTCCCTAGTCTTTATTTCAGCTGTCTCTCCCCAACCCTCATCTCTCTAGTCTTTATTTCAGCTGTCTCTCCTCAACCCTCATCCTTCTAGTCTTTATTTCAGCTGTCTCTCCTCAACCCTCATCTCCCTAGTCTTTATTTCAGCTGTCATCTGTCTCTCCCCAACCCTCATCCTTCTAGTCTTTATTTCAGCTGTCTCTCCTCAACCCTCATCTCCCTAGTCCTTATTTCAGCTGTCTCTCCACAACCCTCATCCTTCTAGTCTTTATTTCAGCTGTCTCTCCTCAACCCTCATCTCCCTAGTCTTTATTTCAGCTGTCATCTGTCTCTCCCCAACCCTCATCTCTCTAGTCTTTATTTCAGCTGCCATCTGTCTCTCCCCAGCATTCATCTCTCTAGTCTTTATTTCAGCTGTCATCTGTCTCTCCCCAACCCTCATCTCTCTAGTCTTTATTTCAGCTGTCTCTCCTCAACCCTCATCTCCCTAGTCTTTATTTCAGCTGTCATCTGTCTCTCCCCAACCCTCATCTCTCTAGTCTTTATTTCAGCTGTCATCTGTCTCTCCCCAACCCTCATCTCTCATCTCTCTAGTCTTTATTTCAGCTGTCATCTGTCTCTCCCCAACCCTCATCTCTCTAGTCTTTATTTCAGCTGTCTCTCCTCAACCCTCATCTCCCTAGTCTTTATTTCAGCTGTCATCTGTCTCTCCCCAACCCTCATCTCTCATCCCTCTAGTCTATAATTCAGCTGTCATCTGTCTCTCCCCAACCCTCATCTCTCTAGTCTTTATTTCAGCTGTCATCTGTCTCTCCCCAACCCTCATCTCTCATCCCTCTAGTCTATAATTCAGCTGTCATCTGTCTCTCCCCAACCCTCATCTCTCTATTCTTTATTTCAGCTGTCATCTGTCTCTCCCCAACCCTCATCTCTCTAGTCTTTATTTCAGCTGCCATCTGTCTCTCCCCAGCACTCATCTCTCTAGTCTTTATTTCAGCTGTCATCTGTGTCTCCCCAACCCTCATCCTTCTAGTCTTTATTTCAGCTGTCTCTCCTCAACCCTCATCTCCCTAGTCTTTATTTCAGCTGTCATCTGTCTCTCCCCAACCCTCATCTCTCTAGTCTTTATTTCAGCTGTCATCTGTCTCTCCCCAACCCTCATCTCTCTAGTCTTTATTTCAGCTGTCATCTGTCTCTCCCCAACCCTCATCTCTCATCTCTCTAGTCTTTATTTCAGCTGTCATCTGTCTCTCCCCAACCCTCATCTCTCTATTCTTTATTTCAGCTGTCTCTCCTCAACCCTCATCCTTCTAGTCTTTATTTCAGCTGTCTCTCCTCAACCCTCATCTCCCTAGTCTTTATTTCAGCTGTCATCTGTCTCTCCCCAACCCTCATCTCTCTAGTCTTTATTTCAGCTGTCATCTGTCTCTCCCCAACCCTCATCCTTCTAGTCTTTATTTCAGCTGTCTCTCCTCAACCCTCATCTCCCTAGTCTTTATTTCAGCTGTCATCTGTCTCTCCCCAACCCTCATCTCTCTAGTCTTTATTTCAGCTGCCATCTGTCTCTCCCCAGCACTCATCTCTCTAGTCTTTATTTCAGCTGTCATCTGTCTCTCCCCAACCCTCATCTCTCTAGTCTTTATTTCAGCTGTCTCTCCTCAACCCTCATCTCCCTAGTCTTTATTTCAGCTGTCTCTCCTCAACCCTCATCTCCCTAGTCTTTATTTCAGCTGTCATCCGTCTCTCCCCAACCCTCATCTCTCATCTCTCTAGTCTTTATTTCAGCTGTCATCTGTCTCTCCCCAACCCTCATCTCTCTAGTCTTTATTTCAGCTGTCTCTCCTCAACCCTCATCTCCCTAGTCTTTATTTCAGCTGTCATCCGTCTCTCCCCAACCCTCATCTCTCATCCCTCTAGTCTATAATTCAGCTGTCATCTGTCTCTCCCCAACCCTCATCTCTCTAGTCTTTATTTCAGCTGTCATCTGTCTCTCCCCAACCCTCATCTCTCATCCCTCTAGTCTATAATTCAGCTGTCATCTGTCTCTCCCCAACCCTCATCTCTCTATTCTTTATTTCAGCTGTCATCTGTCTCTCCCCAACCCTCATCTCTCTAGTCTTTATTTCAGCTGCCATCTGTCTCTCCCCAGCACTCATCTCTCTAGTCTTTATTTCAGCTGTCATCTGTGTCTCCCCAACCCTCATCCTTCTAGTCTTTATTTCAGCTGTCTCTCCTCAACCCTCATCTCCCTAGTCTTTATTTCAGCTGTCATCTGTCTCTCCCCAACCCTCATCTCTCTAGTCTTTATTTCAGCTGTCATCTGTCTCTCCCCAACCCTCATCTCTCTAGTCTTTATTTCAGCTGTCATCTGTCTCTCCCCAACTCTCATCTCTCTAGTCTTTATTTCAGCTGTCATCTGTCTCTCCCCAACCCTCATCTCTCATCTCTCTAGTCTTTATTTCAGCTGTCATCTGTCTCTCCCCAACCCTCATCCTTCTAGTCTTTATTTCAGCTGTCATCTGTCTCTCCCCAACCCTCATCCTTCTAGTCTTTATTTCAGCTGTCTCTCCTCAACCCTCATCTCCCTAGTCTTTATTTCAGCTGTGTCTCCCCAACCCTCATCCTTCTAGTCTTTATTTCAGCTGTCTCTCCCCAACACTCATCTCTCTAGTCTTTATTTCAGCTGTCTCTCCTCAACCCTCATCTCCCTAGTCTTTATTTCAGCTGTCATCTGTCTCTCCCCAACCCTCATCCTTCTAGTCTTTATTTCAGCTGTCTCTCCTCAACCCTCATCTCCCTAGTCTTTATTTCAGCTGTCTTTCCCCAACCCTCATCCTTCTAGTCTTTATTTCAGCTGTCATCTGTCTCTCCCCAACCCTCATCCTTCTAGTCTTTATTTCAGCTGTCTCTCCTCAACCCTCATCTCCCTAGTCTTTATTTCAGCTGTCATCTGTCTCTCCCCAACCCTCATCTCTCTAGTCTTTATTTCAGCTGCCATCTGTCTCTCCCCAGCACTCATCTCTCTAGTCTTTATTTCAGCTGTCATCTGTCTCTCCCCAACCCTCATCTCTCTAGTCTTTATTTCAGCTGTCTCTCCTCAACCCTCATCTCCCTAGTCTTTATTTCAGCTGCCATCTGTCTCTCCCCAGCACTCATCTCTCTAGTCTTTATTTCAGCTGTCATCTGTCTCTCCCCAACCCTCATCTCTCTAGTCTTTATTTCAGCTGTCTCTCCTCAACCCTCATCTCCCTAGTCTTTATTTCAGCTGTCATCTGTCTCTCCCCAACCCTCATCTCTCATCTCTCTAGTCTTTATTTCAGCTGTCATCTGTCTCTCCCCAACCCTCATCCTTCTAGTCTTTATTTCAGCTGTCATCTGTCTCTCCCCAACCCTCATCCTTCTAGTCTTTATTTCAGCTGTCATCTGTCTCTCCCCAACCCTCATCCTTCTAGTCTTTATTTCAGCTGTCTCTCCTCAACCCTCATCTCCCTAGTCTTTATTTCAGCTGTCTCTCCCCAACCCTCATCCTTCTAGTCTTTATTTCAGCTGTCTCTCCTCAACCCTCATCTCCCTAGTCTTTATTTCAGCTGTCTCTCCCCAACCCTCATCCTTCTAGTCTTTATTTCAGCTGTCATCTGTCTCTCCCCAACCCTCATCCTTCTAGTCTTTATTTCAGCTGTCTCTCCTCAACCCTCATCTCCCTAGTCTTTATTTCAGCTGTCATCTGTCTCTCCCCAACCCTCATCTCTCTAGTCTTTATTTCAGCTGCCATCTGTCTCTCCCCAGCACTCATCTCTCTAGTCTTTATTTCAGCTGTCATCTGTCTCTCCCCAACCCTCATCTCTCTAGTCTTTATTTCAGCTGTCTCTCCTCAACCCTCATCTCCCTAGTCTTTATTTCAGCTGTCATCTGTCTCTCCCCAACCCTCATCTCTCTAGTCTTTATTTCAGCTGTCATCTGTCTCTCCCCAACCCTCATCTCTCATCTCTCTAGTCTTTATTTCAGCTGTCATCTGTCTCTCCCCAACCCTCATCTCTCTAGTCTTTATTTCAGCTGTCTCTCCTCAACCCTCATCTCCCTAGTCTTTATTTCAGCTGTCATCTGTCTCTCCCCAACCCTCATCTCTCATCCCTCTAGTCTATAATTCAGCTGTCATCTGTCTCTCCCCAACCCTCATCTCTCATCCCTCTAGTCTATAATTCAGCTGTCATCTGTCTCTCCCCAACCCTCATCTCTCTATTCTTTATTTCAGCTGTCATCTGTCTCTCCCCAACCCTCATCTCTCTAGTCTTTATTTCAGCTGTCATCTGTCTCTCCCCAACCCTCATCCTTCTAGTCTTTATTTCAGCTGTCTCTCCTCAACCCTCATCTCCCTAGTCTTTATTTCAGCTGTGTCTCCCCAACCCTCATCCTTCTAGTCTTTATTTCAGCTGTCTCTCCCCAACACTCATCTCTCTAGTCTTTATTTCAGCTGTCTCTCCTCAACCCTCATCTCCCTAGTCTTTATTTCAGCTGTCATCTGTCTCTCCCCAACCCTCATCCTTCTAGTCTTTATTTCAGCTGTCTCTTCTCAACCCTCATCTCCCTAGTCTTTATTTCAGCTGTCTTTCCCCAACCCTCATCCTTCTAGTCTTTATTTCAGCTGTCATCTGTCTCTCCCCAACCCTCATCCTTCTAGTCTTTATTTCAGCTGTCTCTCCTCAACCCTCATCTCCCTAGTCTTTATTTCAGCTGTCATCTGTCTCTCCCCAACCCTCATCTCTCTAGTCTTTATTTCAGCTGCCATCTGTCTCTCCCCAGCACTCATCTCTCTAGTCTTTATTTCAGCTGTCATCTGTCTCTCCCCAACCCTCATTTCTCTAGTCTTTATTTCAGCTGTCTCTCCTCAACCCTCATCTCCCTAGTCTTTATTTCAGCTGCCATCTGTCTCTCCCCAGCACTCATCTCTCTAGTCTTTATTTCAGCTGTCATCTGTCTCTCCCCAACCCTCATCTCTCTAGTCTTTATTTCAGCTGTCTCTCCTCAACCCTCATCTCCCTAGTCTTTATTTCAGCTGTCATCTGTCTCTCCCCAACCCTCATCTCTCATCTCTCTAGTCTTTATTTCAGCTGTCATCTGTCTCTCCCCAACCCTCATCCTTCTAGTCTTTATTTCAGCTGTCATCTGTCTCTCCCCAACCCTCATCCTTCTAGTCTTTATTTCAGCTGTCATCTGTCTCTCCCCAACCCTCATCCTTCTAGTCTTTATTTCAGCTGTCTCTCCTCAACCCTCATCTCCCTAGTCTTTATTTCAGCTGTCTCTCCCCAACCCTCATCCTTCTAGTCTTTATTTCAGCTGTCTCTCCTCAACCCTCATCTCCCTAGTCTTTATTTCAGCTGTCTCTCCCCAACCCTCATCCTTCTAGTCTTTATTTCAGCTGTCTTCTGTCTCTCCAACCCTCATCCTTCTAGTCTTTATTTCAGCTGTCTCTCCTCAACCCTCATCTCCCTAGTCTTTATTTCAGCTGTCATCTGTCTCTCCCCAACCCTCATCTCTCTAGTCTTTATTTCAGCTGCCATCTGTCTCTCCCCAGCACTCATCTCTCTAGTCTTTATTTCAGCTGTCATCTGTCTCTCCCCAACCCTCATCTCTCTAGTCTTTATTTCAGCTGTCTCTCCTCAACCCTCATCTCCCTAGTCTTTATTTCAGCTGTCATCTGTCTCTCCCCAACCCTCATCTCTCTAGTCTTTATTTCAGCTGTCATCTGTCTCTCCCCAACCCTCATCTCTCATCTCTCTAGTCTTTATTTCAGCTGTCATCTGTCTCTCCCCAACCCTCATCTCTCTAGTCTTTATTTCAGCTGTCTCTCCTCAACCCTCATCTCCCTAGTCTTTATTTCAGCTGTCATCTGTCTCTCCCCAACCCTCATCTCTCATCCCTCTAGTCTATAATTCAGCTGTCATCTGTCTC
Organism: Oncorhynchus masou masou; assembly: GCF_036934945.1. Taxonomy (NCBI): domain Eukaryota; kingdom Metazoa; phylum Chordata; class Actinopteri; order Salmoniformes; family Salmonidae; genus Oncorhynchus; species Oncorhynchus masou. The sequence continues at coordinate 353,260 of NW_027013649.1, read as the reverse complement.
TCCCCAACCCTCATCTCTCATCCCTCTAGTCTATAATTCAGCTGTCATCTGTCTCTCCCCAACCCTCATCTCTCTATTCTTTATTTCAGCTGTCATCTGTCTCTCCCCAACCCTCATCTCTCTAGTCTTTATTTCAGCTGTCATCTGTCTCTCCCCAGCACTCATCTCTCTAGTCTTTATTTCAGCTGTCTCTCCTCAACCCTCATCTCCCTAGTCTTTATTTCAGCTGTCATCTGTCTCTCCCCAACCCTCATCCCTCTAGTCTTTATTTCAGCTGTCTCTCCCCAACCCTCATCCCTCTAGTCTTTATTTCAGCTGTCATCTGTCTCTCCCCAACTCTCATCCCTCTAGTCTTTATTTCAGCTGTCATCTGTCTCTCCCCAACCCTCATCTCTCATCCCTCTAGTATATAATTCAGCTGTCATCTGTCTCTCCCCAACCCTCATCTCTCAAGTCTTTATTTCAGCTGTCATCTGTCTCTCCCCAACCCACATCTCTCTAGTCTTTATTTCAGCTGTCATCTGTCTCTCCCCAACCCTCATCTCTCTATTCTTTATTTCAGCTGTCATCTGTCTCTCCCCAACCCTCATCTCCCTAGTCTTTATTTCAGCTGTCATCTGTCTCTCCCCAACCCTCATCCCTCTAGTCTTTATTTCAGCTGTCTCTCCCCAACCCTCATCCCTCTAGTCTTTATTTCAGCTGTCATCTGTCTCTCCCCAACCCTCATCCCTCTAGTCTTTATTTCAGCTGTCATCTGTCTCTCCCCAACCCTCATCTCTCATCCCTCTAGTATATAATTCAGCTGTCATCTGTCTCTCCCCAACCCTCATCTCTCATCCCTCTAGTCTATATTTCAGCTGTCATCTGTCTCTCCCCAACCCTCATCCCTCTAGTCTTTATTTCAGCTGTCATCTGTCTCTCCCCAACCCTCATCCCTCTAGTCTTTATTTCAGCTGTCATCTGTCTCTCCCCAACCCTCATCTCTCATCCCTCTAGTATATAATTCAGCTGTCATCTGTCTCTCCCCAACCCTCATCTCTCATCCCTCTAGTCTATATTTCAGCTGTCATCTGTCTCTTTCCAACCCTCATCTCTCATCCCTCTAGTATATAATTCAGCTGTCATCTGTCTCTCCCCAACCCTCATCTCTCATCCCTCTAGTCTATATTTCAGCTGTCATCTGTCTCTCCCCAACCCTCATCTCTCATCCCTCTAGTCTATATTTCAGCTGTCATCTGTCTCTCCCCAACCCTCATCTCTCTAGTCTTTATTTCAGCCTTCATCTGTCTCTCCCCAACCCTCATCTCTCTATTCTTTATTTCAGCTGTCATCTGTCTCTCCCCAACCCTCATCTCTCTAGTCTTTATTTCAGCTGTCATCTGTCTCTCCCCAGCACTCATCTCTCTAGTCTTTATTTCAGCTGTCATCTGTCTCTCCCCAACCCTCATCTCTCATCCCTCTAGTCTATAATTCAGCTGTCATCTGTCTCTCCCCAACCCTCATCTCTCATCCCTCTAGTCTATAATTCAGCTGTCATCTGTCTCTCCCCAACCCTCATCTCTCTATTCTTTATTTCAGCTGTCATCTGTCTCTCCCCAACCCTCATCTCTCTAGTCTTTATTTCAGCTGTCATCTGTCTCTCCCCAACCCTCATCCTTCTAGTCTTTATTTCAGCTGTCTCTCCTCAACCCTCATCTCCCTAGTCTTTATTTCAGCTGTGTCTCCCCAACCCTCATCCTTCTAGTCTTTATTTCAGCTGTCTCTCCCCAACACTCATCTCTCTAGTCTTTATTTCAGCTGTCTCTCCTCAACCCTCATCTCCCTAGTCTTTATTTCAGCTGTCATCTGTCTCTCCCCAACCCTCATCCTTCTAGTCTTTATTTCAGCTGTCTCTCCTCAACCCTCATCTCCCTAGTCTTTATTTCAGCTGTCTTTCCCCAACCCTCATCCTTCTAGTCTTTATTTCAGCTGTCATCTGTCTCTCCCCAACCCTCATCCTTCTAGTCTTTATTTCAGCTGTCTCTCCTCAACCCTCATCTCCCTAGTCTTTATTTCAGCTGTCATCTGTCTCTCCCCAACCCTCATCTCTCTAGTCTTTATTTCAGCTGCCATCTGTCTCTCCCCAGCACTCATCTCTCTAGTCTTTATTTCAGCTGTCATCTGTCTCTCCCCAACCCTCATCTCTCTAGTCTTTATTTCAGCTGTCTCTCCTCAACCCTCATCTCCCTAGTCTTTATTTCAGCTGCCATCTGTCTCTCCCCAGCACTCATCTCTCTAGTCTTTATTTCAGCTGTCATCTGTCTCTCCCCAACCCTCATCTCTCTAGTCTTTATTTCAGCTGTCTCTCCTCAACCCTCATCTCCCTAGTCTTTATTTCAGCTGTCATCTGTCTCTCCCCAACCCTCATCTCTCATCTCTCTAGTCTTTATTTCAGCTGTCATCTGTCTCTCCCCAACCCTCATCCTTCTAGTCTTTATTTCAGCTGTCATCTGTCTCTCCCCAACCCTCATCCTTCTAGTCTTTATTTCAGCTGTCATCTGTCTCTCCCCAACCCTCATCCTTCTAGTCTTTATTTCAGCTGTCTCTCCTCAACCCTCATCTCCCTAGTCTTTATTTCAGCTGTCTCTCCCCAACCCTCATCCTTCTAGTCTTTATTTCAGCTGTCTCTCCTCAACCCTCATCTCCCTAGTCTTTATTTCAGCTGTCTCTCCCCAACCCTCATCCTTCTAGTCTTTATTTCAGCTGTCTTCTGTCTCTCCAACCCTCATCCTTCTAGTCTTTATTTCAGCTGTCTCTCCTCAACCCTCATCTCCCTAGTCTTTATTTCAGCTGTCATCTGTCTCTCCCCAACCCTCATCTCTCTAGTCTTTATTTCAGCTGCCATCTGTCTCTCCCCAGCACTCATCTCTCTAGTCTTTATTTCAGCTGTCATCTGTCTCTCCCCAACCCTCATCTCTCTAGTCTTTATTTCAGCTGTCTCTCCTCAACCCTCATCTCCCTAGTCTTTATTTCAGCTGTCATCTGTCTCTCCCCAACCCTCATCTCTCTAGTCTTTATTTCAGCTGTCATCTGTCTCTCCCCAACCCTCATCTCTCATCTCTCTAGTCTTTATTTCAGCTGTCATCTGTCTCTCCCCAACCCTCATCTCTCTAGTCTTTATTTCAGCTGTCTCTCCTCAACCCTCATCTCCCTAGTCTTTATTTCAGCTGTCATCTGTCTCTCCCCAACCCTCATCTCTCATCCCTCTAGTCTATAATTCAGCTGTCATCTGTCTCTCCCCAACCCTCATCTCTCATCCCTCTAGTCTATAATTCAGCTGTCATCTGTCTCTCCCCAACCCTCATCTCTCTATTCTTTATTTCAGCTGTCATCTGTCTCTCCCCAACCCTCATCTCTCTAGTCTTTATTTCAGCTGTCATCTGTCTCTCCCCAGCACTCATCTCTCTAGTCTTTATTTCAGCTGTCTCTCCTCAACCCTCATCTCCCTAGTCTTTATTTCAGCTGTCATCTGTCTCTCCCCAACCCTCATCCCTCTAGTCTTTATTTCAGCTGTCTCTCCCCAACCCTCATCCCTCTAGTCTTTATTTCAGCTGTCATCTGTCTCTCCCCAACTCTCATCCCTCTAGTCTTTATTTCAGCTGTCATCTGTCTCTCCCCAACCCTCATCTCTCATCCCTCTAGTATATAATTCAGCTGTCATCTGTCTCTCCCCAACCCTCATCTCTCAAGTCTTTATTTCAGCTGTCATCTGTCTCTCCCCAACCCACATCTCTCTAGTCTTTATTTCAGCTGTCATCTGTCTCTCCCCAACCCTCATCTCTCTATTCTTTATTTCAGCTGTCATCTGTCTCTCCCCAACCCTCATCTCCCTAGTCTTTATTTCAGCTGTCATCTGTCTCTCCCCAACCCTCATCCCTCTAGTCTTTATTTCAGCTGTCTCTCCCCAACCCTCATCCCTCTAGTCTTTATTTCAGCTGTCATCTGTCTCTCCCCAACCCTCATCCCTCTAGTCTTTATTTCAGCTGTCATCTGTCTCTCCCCAACCCTCATCTCTCATCCCTCTAGTATATAATTCAGCTGTCATCTGTCTCTCCCCAACCCTCATCTCTCATCCCTCTAGTCTATATTTCAGCTGTCATCTGTCTCTCCCCAACCCTCATCCCTCTAGTCTTTATTTCAGCTGTCATCTGTCTCTCCCCAACCCTCATCCCTCTAGTCTTTATTTCAGCTGTCATCTGTCTCTCCCCAACCCTCATCTCTCATCCCTCTAGTATATAATTCAGCTGTCATCTGTCTCTCCCCAACCCTCATCTCTCATCCCTCTAGTCTATATTTCAGCTGTCATCTGTCTCTTTCCAACCCTCATCTCTCATCCCTCTAGTATATAATTCAGCTGTCATCTGTCTCTCCCCAACCCTCATCTCTCATCCCTCTAGTCTATATTTCAGCTGTCATCTGTCTCTCCCCAACCCTCATCTCTCATCCCTCTAGTCTATATTTCAGCTGTCATCTGTCTCTCCCCAACCCTCATCTCTCTAGTCTTTATTTCAGCCTTCATCTGTCTCTCCCCAACCCTCATCTCTCTATTCTTTATTTCAGCTGTCATCTGTCTCTCCCCAACCCTCATCTCTCTAGTCTTTATTTCAGCTGTCATCTGTCTCTCCCCAGCACTCATCTCTCTAGTCTTTATTTCAGCTGTCATCTGTCTCTCCCCAACCCTCATCTCTCATCCCTCTAGTCTATAATTCAGCTGTCATCTGTCTCTCCCCAACCCTCATCTCTCATCCCTCTAGTCTATAATTCAGCTGTCATCTGTCTCTCCCCAACCCTCATCTCTCTATTCTTTATTTCAGCTGTCATCTGTCTCTCCCCAACCCTCATCTCTCTAGTCTTTATTTCAGCTGTCATCTGTCTCTCCCCAACCCTCATCCTTCTAGTCTTTATTTCAGCTGTCTCTCCTCAACCCTCATCTCCCTAGTCTTTATTTCAGCTGTGTCTCCCCAACCCTCATCCTTCTAGTCTTTATTTCAGCTGTCTCTCCCCAACACTCATCTCTCTAGTCTTTATTTCAGCTGTCTCTCCTCAACCCTCATCTCCCTAGTCTTTATTTCAGCTGTCATCTGTCTCTCCCCAACCCTCATCCTTCTAGTCTTTATTTCAGCTGTCTCTCCTCAACCCTCATCTCCCTAGTCTTTATTTCAGCTGTCTTTCCCCAACCCTCATCCTTCTAGTCTTTATTTCAGCTGTCATCTGTCTCTCCCCAACCCTCATCCTTCTAGTCTTTATTTCAGCTGTCTCTCCTCAACCCTCATCTCCCTAGTCTTTATTTCAGCTGTCATCTGTCTCTCCCCAACCCTCATCTCTCTAGTCTTTATTTCAGCTGCCATCTGTCTCTCCCCAGCACTCATCTCTCTAGTCTTTATTTCAGCTGTCATCTGTCTCTCCCCAACCCTCATCTCTCTAGTCTTTATTTCAGCTGTCTCTCCTCAACCCTCATCTCCCTAGTCTTTATTTCAGCTGCCATCTGTCTCTCCCCAGCACTCATCTCTCTAGTCTTTATTTCAGCTGTCATCTGTCTCTCCCCAACCCTCATCTCTCTAGTCTTTATTTCAGCTGTCTCTCCTCAACCCTCATCTCCCTAGTCTTTATTTCAGCTGTCATCTGTCTCTCCCCAACCCTCATCTCTCATCTCTCTAGTCTTTATTTCAGCTGTCATCTGTCTCTCCCCAACCCTCATCCTTCTAGTCTTTATTTCAGCTGTCATCTGTCTCTCCCCAACCCTCATCCTTCTAGTCTTTATTTCAGCTGTCATCTGTCTCTCCCCAACCCTCATCCTTCTAGTCTTTATTTCAGCTGTCTCTCCTCAACCCTCATCTCCCTAGTCTTTATTTCAGCTGTCTCTCCCCAACCCTCATCCTTCTAGTCTTTATTTCAGCTGTCTCTCCTCAACCCTCATCTCCCTAGTCTTTATTTCAGCTGTCTCTCCCCAACCCTCATCCTTCTAGTCTTTATTTCAGCTGTCTTCTGTCTCTCCAACCCTCATCCTTCTAGTCTTTATTTCAGCTGTCTCTCCTCAACCCTCATCTCCCTAGTCTTTATTTCAGCTGTCATCTGTCTCTCCCCAACCCTCATCTCTCTAGTCTTTATTTCAGCTGCCATCTGTCTCTCCCCAGCACTCATCTCTCTAGTCTTTATTTCAGCTGTCATCTGTCTCTCCCCAACCCTCATCTCTCTAGTCTTTATTTCAGCTGTCTCTCCTCAACCCTCATCTCCCTAGTCTTTATTTCAGCTGTCATCTGTCTCTCCCCAACCCTCATCTCTCTAGTCTTTATTTCAGCTGTCATCTGTCTCTCCCCAACCCTCATCTCTCATCTCTCTAGTCTTTATTTCAGCTGTCATCTGTCTCTCCCCAACCCTCATCTCTCTAGTCTTTATTTCAGCTGTCTCTCCTCAACCCTCATCTCCCTAGTCTTTATTTCAGCTGTCATCTGTCTCTCCCCAACCCTCATCTCTCATCCCTCTAGTCTATAATTCAGCTGTCATCTGTCTCTCCCCAACCCTCATCTCTCATCCCTCTAGTCTATAATTCAGCTGTCATCTGTCTCTCCCCAACCCTCATCTCTCTATTCTTTATTTCAGCTGTCATCTGTCTCTCCCCAACCCTCATCTCTCTAGTCTTTATTTCAGCTGTCATCTGTCTCTCCCCAGCACTCATCTCTCTAGTCTTTATTTCAGCTGTCTCTCCTCAACCCTCATCTCCCTAGTCTTTATTTCAGCTGTCATCTGTCTCTCCCCAACCCTCATCCCTCTAGTCTTTATTTCAGCTGTCTCTCCCCAACCCTCATCCCTCTAGTCTTTATTTCAGCTGTCATCTGTCTCTCCCCAACTCTCATCCCTCTAGTCTTTATTTCAGCTGTCATCTGTCTCTCCCCAACCCTCATCTCTCATCCCTCTAGTATATAATTCAGCTGTCATCTGTCTCTCCCCAACCCTCATCTCTCAAGTCTTTATTTCAGCTGTCATCTGTCTCTCCCCAACCCTCATCTCTCTAGTCTTTATTTCAGCTGTCATCTGTCTCTCCCCAACCCTCATCTCTCTATTCTTTATTTCAGCTGTCATCTGTCTCTCCCCAACCCTCATCTCCCTAGTCTTTATTTCAGCTGTCATCTGTCTCTCCCCAACCCTCATCCCTCTAGTCTTTATTTCAGCTGTCTCTCCCCAACCCTCATCCCTCTAGTCTTTATTTCAGCTGTCATCTGTCTCTCCCCAACCCTCATCCCTCTAGTCTTTATTTCAGCTGTCATCTGTCTCTCCCCAACCCTCATCTCTCATCCCTCTAGTATATAATTCAGCTGTCATCTGTCTCTCCCCAACCCTCATCTCTCATCCCTCTAGTCTATATTTCAGCTGTCATCTGTCTCTCCCCAACCCTCATCCCTCTAGTCTTTATTTCAGCTGTCATCTGTCTCTCCCCAACCCTCATCCCTCTAGTCTTTATTTCAGCTGTCATCTGTCTCTCCCCAACCCTCATCTCTCATCCCTCTAGTATATAATTCAGCTGTCATCTGTCTCTCCCCAACCCTCATCTCTCATCCCTCTAGTCTATATTTCAGCTGTCATCTGTCTCTTTCCAACCCTCATCTCTCATCCCTCTAGTATATAATTCAGCTGTCATCTGTCTCTCCCCAACCCTCATCTCTCATCCCTCTAGTCTATATTTCAGCTGTCATCTGTCTCTCCCCAACCCTCATCTCTCATCCCTCTAGTCTATATTTCAGCTGTCATCTGTCTCTCCCCAACCCTCATCTCTCTAGTCTTTATTTCAGCCTTCATCTGTCTCTCCCCAACCCTCATCTCTCTATTCTTTATTTCAGCTGTCATCTGTCTCTCCCCAACCCTCATCTCTCTAGTCTTTATTTCAGCTGTCATCTGTCTCTCCCCAGCACTCATCTCTCTAGTCTTTATTTCAGCTGTCTCTCCTCAACCCTCATCTCCCTAGTCTTTATTTCAGCTGTCATCTGTCTCTCCCCAACCCTCATCCCTCTAGTCTTTATTTCAGCTGTCTCTCCCCAACCCTCATCCCTCTAGTCTTTATTTCAGCTGTCATCTGTCTCTCCCCAACCCTCATCCCTCTAGTCTTTATTTCAGCTGTCATCTGTCTCTCCCCAACCCTCATCTCTCATCCCTCTAGTATATAATTCAGCTGTCATCTGTCTCTCCCCAACCCTCATCTCTCAAGTCTATATTTCAGCTGTCATCTGTCTCTCCCCAACCCTCATCTCTCTAGTCTTTATTTCAGCTGTCATCTGTCTCTCCCCAACCCTCATCTCTCTATTCTTTATTTCAGCTGTCATCTGTCTCTCCCCAACCCTCATCTCCCTAGTCTTTATTTCAGCTGTCATCTGTCTCTCCCCAACCCTCATCCCTCTAGTCTTTATTTCAGCTGTCTCTCCCCAACCCTCATCCCTCTAGTCTTTATTTCAGCTGTCATCTGTCTCTCCCCAACCCTCATCTCTCATCCCTCTAGTATATAATTCAGCTGTCATCTGTCTCTCCCCAACCCTCATCTCTCATCCCTCTAGTCTATATTTCAGCTGTCATCTGTCTCTCCCCAACCCTCATCCCTCTAGTCTTTATTTCAGCTGTCATCTGTCTCTCCCCAACCCTCATCCCTCTAGTCTTTATTTCAGCTGTCATCTGTCTCTCCCCAACCCTCATCTCTCATCCCTCTAGTATATAATTCAGCTGTCATCTGTCTCTCCCCAACCCTCATCTCTCATCCCTCTAGTCTATATTTCAGCTGTCATCTGTCTCTCCCCAACCCTCATCTCTCATCCCTCTAGTATATAATTCAGCTGTCATCTGTCTCTCCCCAACCCTCATCTCTCATCCCTCTAGTCTATATTTCAGCTGTCATCTGTCTCTCCCCAACCCTCATCTCTCATCCCTCTAGTCTATATTTCAGCTGTCATCTGTCTCTCCCCAACCCTCATCCTTCTAGTCTTTATTTCAGCTGTCATCTGTCTCTCCCCAACCCTCATCCTTCTAGTCTTTATTTCAGCTGTCTCTCCTCAACCCTCATCTCCCTAGTCTTTATTTCAGCTGTCTCTCCCCAACCCTCATCCTTCTAGTCTTTATTTCAGCTGTCTCTCCTCAACCCTCATCTCCCTAGTCTTTATTTCAGCTGTCTCTCCCCAACCCTCATCCTTCTAGTCTTTATTTCAGCTGTCATCTGTCACTCCCCAACCCTCATCCTTCTAGTCTTTATTTCAGCTGTCTCTCCTCAACCCTCATCTCCCTAGTCTTTATTTCAGCTGTCATCTGTCTCTCCCCAACCCTCATCTCTCTAGTCTTTATTTCAGCTGCCATCTGTCTCTCCCAGCACTCATCTCTCTAGTCTTTATTTCAGCTGTCATCTGTCTCTCCCCAACCCTCATCTCTCTAGTCTTTATTTCAGCTGTCTCTCCTCAACCCTCATCTCCCTAGTCTTTATTTCAGCTGTCATCTGTCTCTCCCCAACCCTCATCTCTCTAGTCTTTATTTCAGCTGTCATCTGTCTCTCCCCAACCCTCATCTCTCATCTCTCTAGTCTTTATTTCAGCTGTCATCTGTCTCTCCCCAACCCTCATCTCTCTAGTCTTTATTTCAGCTGTCTCTCCTCAACCCTCATCTCCCTAGTCTTTATTTCAGCTGTCATCTGTCTCTCCCCAACCCTCATCTCTCATCCCTCTAGTCTATAATTCAGCTGTCATCTGTCTCTCCCCAACCCTCATCTCTCATCCCTCTAGTCTATAATTCAGCTGTCATCTGTCTCTCCCCAACCCTCATCTCTCTATTCTTTATTTCAGCTGTCATCTGTCTCTCCCCAACCCTCATCTCTCTAGTCTTTATTTCAGCTGTCATCTGTCTCTCCCCAACCCTCATCCTTCTAGTCTTTATTTCAGCTGTCTCTCCTCAACCCTCATCTCCCTAGTCTTTATTTCAGCTGTGTCTCCCCAACCCTCATCCTTCTAGTCTTTATTTCAGCTGTCTCTCCCCAACACTCATCTCTCTAGTCTTTATTTCAGCTGTCTCTCCTCAACCCTCATCTCCCTAGTCTTTATTTCAGCTGTCATCTGTCTCTCCCCAACCCTCATCCTTCTAGTCTTTATTTCAGCTGTCTCTCCTCAACCCTCATCTCCCTAGTCTTTATTTCAGCTGTCTTTCCCCAACCCTCATCCTTCTAGTCTTTATTTCAGCTGTCATCTGTCTCTCCCCAACCCTCATCCTTCTAGTCTTTATTTCAGCTGTCTCTCCTCAACCCTCATCTCCCTAGTCTTTATTTCAGCTGTCATCTGTCTCTCCCCAACCCTCATCTCTCTAGTCTTTATTTCAGCTGCCATCTGTCTCTCCCCAGCACTCATCTCTCTAGTCTTTATTTCAGCTGTCATCTGTCTCTCCCCAACCCTCATCTCTCTAGTCTTTATTTCAGCTGTCTCTCCTCAACCCTCATCTCCCTAGTCTTTATTTCAGCTGCCATCTGTCTCTCCCCAGCACTCATCTCTCTAGTCTTTATTTCAGCTGTCATCTGTCTCTCCCCAACCCTCATCTCTCTAGTCTTTATTTCAGCTGTCTCTCCTCAACCCTCATCTCCCTAGTCTTTATTTCAGCTGTCATCTGTCTCTCCCCAACCCTCATCTCTCATCTCTCTAGTCTTTATTTCAGCTGTCATCTGTCTCTCCCCAACCCTCATCCTTCTAGTCTTTATTTCAGCTGTCATCTGTCTCTCCCCAACCCTCATCCTTCTAGTCTTTATTTCAGCTGTCATCTGTCTCTCCCCAACCCTCATCCTTCTAGTCTTTATTTCAGCTGTCTCTCCTCAACCCTCATCTCCCTAGTCTTTATTTCAGCTGTCTCTCCCCAACCCTCATCCTTCTAGTCTTTATTTCAGCTGTCTCTCCTCAACCCTCATCTCCCTAGTCTTTATTTCAGCTGTCTCTCCCCAACCCTCATCCTTCTAGTCTTTATTTCAGCTGTCATCTGTCTCTCCCCAACCCTCATCCTTCTAGTCTTTATTTCAGCTGTCTCTCCTCAACCCTCATCTCCCTAGTCTTTATTTCAGCTGTCATCTGTCTCTCCCCAACCCTCATCTCTCTAGTCTTTATTTCAGCTGCCATCTGTCTCTCCCCAGCACTCATCTCTCTAGTCTTTATTTCAGCTGTCATCTGTCTCTCCCCAACCCTCATCTCTCTAGTCTTTATTTCAGCTGTCTCTCCTCAACCCTCATCTCCCTAGTCTTTATTTCAGCTGTCATCTGTCTCTCCCCAACCCTCATCTCTCTAGTCTTTATTTCAGCTGTCATCTGTCTCTCCCCAACCCTCATCTCTCATCTCTCTAGTCTTTATTTCAGCTGTCATCTGTCTCTCCCCAACCCTCATCTCTCTAGTCTTTATTTCAGCTGTCTCTCCTCAACCCTCATCTCCCTAGTCTTTATTTCAGCTGTCATCTGTCTCTCCCCAACCCTCATCTCTCATCCCTCTAGTCTATAATTCAGCTGTCATCTGTCTCTCCCCAACCCTCATCTCTCATCCCTCTAGTCTATAATTCAGCTGTCATCTGTCTCTCCCCAACCCTCATCTCTCTATTCTTTATTTCAGCTGTCATCTGTCTCTCCCCAACCCTCATCTCTCTAGTCTTTATTTCAGCTGTCATCTGTCTCTCCCCAGCACTCATCTCTCTAGTCTTTATTTCAGCTGTCTCTCCTCAACCCTCATCTCCCTAGTCTTTATTTCAGCTGTCATCTGTCTCTCCCCAACCCTCATCCCTCTAGTCTTTATTTCAGCTGTCTCTCCCCAACCCTCATCCCTCTAGTCTTTATTTCAGCTGTCATCTGTCTCTCCCCAACTCTCATCCCTCTAGTCTTTATTTCAGCTGTCATCTGTCTCTCCCCAACCCTCATCTCTCATCCCTCTAGTATATAATTCAGCTGTCATCTGTCTCTCCCCAACCCTCATCTCTCAAGTCTTTATTTCAGCTGTCATCTGTCTCTCCCCAACCCTCATCTCTCTAGTCTTTATTTCAGCTGTCATCTGTCTCTCCCCAACCCTCATCTCTCTATTCTTTATTTCAGCTGTCATCTGTCTCTCCCCAACCCTCATCTCCCTAGTCTTTATTTCAGCTGTCATCTGTCTCTCCCCAACCCTCATCCCTCTAGTCTTTATTTCAGCTGTCTCTCCCCAACCCTCATCCCTCTAGTCTTTATTTCAGCTGTCATCTGTCTCTCCCCAACCCTCATCTCTCATCCCTCTAGTATATAATTCAGCTGTCATCTGTCTCTCCCCAACCCTCATCTCTCATCCCTCTAGTCTATATTTCAGCTGTCATCTGTCTCTCCCCAACCCTCATCCCTCTAGTCTTTATTTCAGCTGTCATCTGTCTCTCCCCAACCCTCATCCCTCTAGTCTTTATTTCAGCTGTCATCTGTCTCTCCCCAACCCTCATCTCTCATCCCTCTAGTATATAATTCAGCTGTCATCTGTCTCTCCCCAACCCTCATCTCTCATCCCTCTAGTCTATATTTCAGCTGTCATCTGTCTCTTTCCAACCCTCATCTCTCATCCCTCTAGTATATAATTCAGCTGTCATCTGTCTCTCCCCAACCCTCATCTCTCATCCCTCTAGTCTATATTTCAGCTGTCATCTGTCTCTCCCCAACCCTCATCTCTCATCCCTCTAGTCTATATTTCAGCTGTCATCTGTCTCTCCCCAACCCTCATCTCTCTAGTCTTTATTTCAGCCTTCATCTGTCTCTCCCCAACCCTCATCTCTCTATTCTTTATTTCAGCTGTCATCTGTCTCTCCCCAACCCTCATCTCTCTAGTCTTTATTTCAGCTGTCTCTCCTCAACCCTCATCTCCCTAGTCTTTATTTCAGCTGTCATCTGTCTCTCCCCAACCCTCATCTCTCTAGTCTTTATTTCAGCTGTCATCTGTCTCTCCCCAACCCTCATCTCTCATCTCTCTAGTCTTTATTTCAGCTGTCATCTGTCTCTCCCCAACCCTCATCTCTCTAGTCTTTATTTCAGCTGTCTCTCCTCAACCCTCATCTCCCTAGTCTTTATTTCAGCTGTCATCTGTCTCTCCCCAACCCTCATCTCTCATCCCTCTAGTCTATAATTCAGCTGTCATCTGTCTCTCCCCAACCCTCATCTCTCATCCCTCTAGTCTATAATTCAGCTGTCATCTGTCTCTCCCCAACCCTCATCTCTCTATTCTTTATTTCAGCTGTCATCTGTCTCTCCCCAACCCTCATCTCTCTAGTCTTTATTTCAGCTGTCATCTGTCTCTCCCCAGCACTCATCTCTCTAGTCTTTATTTCAGCTGTCTCTCCTCAACCCTCATCTCCCTAGTCTTTATTTCAGCTGTCATCTGTCTCTCCCCAACCCTCATCCCTCTAGTCTTTATTTCAGCTGTCTCTCCCCAACCCTCATCCCTCTAGTCTTTATTTCAGCTGTCATCTGTCTCTCCCCAACTCTCATCCCTCTAGTCTTTATTTCAGCTGTCATCTGTCTCTCCCCAACCCTCATCTCTCATCCCTCTAGTATATAATTCAGCTGTCATCTGTCTCTCCCCAACCCTCATCTCTCAAGTCTTTATTTCAGCTGTCATCTGTCTCTCCCCAACCCTCATCTCTCTAGTCTTTATTTCAGCTGTCATCTGTCTCTCCCCAACCCTCATCTCTCTATTCTTTATTTCAGCTGTCATCTGTCTCTCCCCAACCCTCATCTCCCTAGTCTTTATTTCAGCTGTCATCTGTCTCTCCCCAACCCTCATCCCTCTAGTCTTTATTTCAGCTGTCTCTCCCCAACCCTCATCCCTCTAGTCTTTATTTCAGCTGTCATCTGTCTCTCCCCAACCCTCATCTCTCATCCCTCTAGTATATAATTCAGCTGTCATCTGTCTCTCCCCAACCCTCATCTCTCATCCCTCTAGTCTATATTTCAGCTGTCATCTGTCTCTCCCCAACCCTCATCCCTCTAGTCTTTATTTCAGCTGTCATCTGTCTCTCCCCAACCCTCATCCCTCTAGTCTTTATTTCAGCTGTCATCTGTCTCTCCCCAACCCTCATCTCTCATCCCTCTAGTATATAATTCAGCTGTCATCTGTCTCTCCCCAACCCTCATCTCTCATCCCTCTAGTCTATATTTCAGCTGTCATCTGTCTCTTTCCAACCCTCATCTCTCATCCCTCTAGTATATAATTCAGCTGTCATCTGTCTCTCCCCAACCCTCATCTCTCATCCCTCTAGTCTATATTTCAGCTGTCATCTGTCTCTCCCCAACCCTCATCTCTCATCCCTCTAGTCTATATTTCAGCTGTCATCTGTCTCTCCCCAACCCTCATCTCTCTAGTCTTTATTTCAGCCTTCATCTGTCTCTCCCCAACCCTCATCTCTCTATTCTTTATTTCAGCTGTCATCTGTCTCTCCCCAACCCTCATCTCTCTAGTCTTTATTTCAGCTGTCATCTGTCTCTCCCCAGCACTCATCTCTCTAGTCTTTATTTCAGCTGTCTCTCCTCAACCCTCATCTCCCTAGTCTTTATTTCAGCTGTCATCTGTCTCTCCCCAACCCTCATCCCTCTAGTCTTTATTTCAGCTGTCTCTCCCCAACCCTCATCCCTCTAGTCTTTATTTCAGCTGTCATCTGTCTCTCCCCAACCCTCATCCCTCTAGTCTTTATTTCAGCTGTCATCTGTCTCTCCCCAACCCTCATCTCTCATCCCTCTAGTATATAATTCAGCTGTCATCTGTCTCTCCCCAACCCTCATCTCTCAAGTCTTTATTTCAGCTGTCATCTGTCTCTCCCCAACCCTCATCTCTCTAGTCTTTATTTCAGCTGTCATCTGTCTCTCCCCAACCCTCATCTCTCTATTCTTTATTTCAGCTGTCATCTGTCTCTCCCCAACCCTCATCTCCCTAGTCTTTATTTCAGCTGTCATCTGTCTCTCCCCAACCCTCATCCCTCTAGTCTTTATTTCAGCTGTCTCTCCCCAACCCTCATCCCTCTAGTCTTTATTTCAGCTGTCATCTGTCTCTCCCCAACCCTCATCCCTCTAGTCTTTATTTCAGCTGTCATCTGTCTCTCCCCAACCCTCATCTCTCATCCCTCTAGTATATAATTCAGCTGTCATCTGTCTCTCCCCAACCCTCATCTCTCATCCCTCTAGTCTATATTTCAGCTGTCATCTGTCTCTCCCCAACCCTCATCCCTCTAGTCTTTATTTCAGCTGTCATCTGTCTCTCCCCAACCCTCATCCCTCTAGTCTTTATTTCAGCTGTCATCTGTCTCTCCCCAACCCTCATCTCTCATCCCTCTAGTATATAATTCAGCTGTCATCTGTCTCTCCCCAACCCTCATCTCTCATCCCTCTAGTCTATATTTCAGCTGTCATCTGTCTCTCCCCAACCCTCATCTCTCATCCCTCTAGTATATAATTCAGCTGTCATCTGTCTCTCCCCAACCCTCATCTCTCATCCCTCTAGTCTATATTTCAGCTGTCATCTGTCTCTCCCCAACCCTCATCTCTCATCCCTCTAGTCTATATTTCAGCTGTCATCTGTCTCTCCCCAACCCTCATCTCTCTAGTCTTTATTTCAGCCTTCATCTGTCTCTCCCCAACCCTCATCTCTCTAGTCTTTATTTCAGCCTTCATCTGTCTCTCCCCAACCCTCATCTCTCTAGTCTTTATTTCAGCTGTCATCTGTCTCTCCCCAACCCTCATCTCTCTAGTCTTTATTTCAGCCTTCATCTGTCTCTCCCCAACCCTCATCTCTCTAGTCTATATTTCAGCTGTCATCTGTCTCTCCCCAACCCTCATCTCTCATCCCTCTAGTCTATATTTCAGCTGTCATCTGTCTCTCCCCAACCCTCATCTCTCTAGTCTTTATTTCAGCCTTCATCTGTCTCTCCCCAACCCTCATCTCTCTAGTCTTTATTTCAGCCTTCATCTGTCTCTCCCCAACCCTCATCCCTCTAGTCTTTATTTCAGCCTTCATCTGTCTCTCCCCAACCCTCATCTCTCTAGTCTTTATTTCAGCCTTCATCTGTCTCTCCCCAACCCTCATCTCTCTAGTCTTTATTTCAGCCTTCATCTGTCTCTCCCCAACCCTCATCCCTCTAGTCTTTATTTCAGCCTTCATCTGTCTCTCCCCAACCCTCATCTCTCTAGTCTTTATTTCAGCCTTCATCTGTCTCTCCCCAACCCTCATCTCTCTAGTCTTTATTTCAGCCTTCATCTGTCTCTCCCCAACCCTCATCTCTCTAGTCTTTATTTCAGCCTTCATCTGTCTCTCCCCAACCCTCATCTCTCTAGTCTATATTTCAGCTGTCATCTGTCTCTCCCCAACCCTCATCTCTCATCCCTCTAGTCTATATTTCAGCTGTCATCTGTCTCTCCCCAACCCTCATCTCTCTAGTCTTTATTTCAGCCTTCATCTGTCTCTCCCCAACCCTCATCTCTCTAGTCTTTATTTCAGCCTTCATCTGTCTCTCCCCAACCCTCATCTCTCTATTCTTTATTTCAGCCTTCATCTGTCTCTCCCCAACCCTCATCTCTCTAGTCTTTATTTCAGCCTTCATCTGTCTCTCCCCAACCCTCATCTCTCTATTCTTTATTTCAGCTGTCATCTGTCTCTCCCCAACCCTCATCTCTCTATTCTTTATTTCAGCCTTCATCTGTCTCTCCCCAACCCTCATCTCTCTAGTCTTTATTTCAGCCTTCATCTGTCTCTCCCCAACCCTCATCCCTCTATTCTTTATTTCAGCTGTCATCTCTCTCCTCTTCTTTATTTCAGCAACTGATTATGTCCCAGATTAGTTATTGATTAGACAGGGTATAAATTGTCTCAAAGTGAAAGCCCAACATCACAACCATTATAGATCTTGTATGGATCCAGGCCGATACGTCATTCTATGGGTCCTGGAGTGTACAGGATGCCACCGCTCTGAGAAACAGGCAGGTAACGAGACAAAGCTTTTTATGTCTAGGGTTCGCATTCCAAATTGCACCCAATTCCCTACAAAATGCACTACTTTTGACAAAGGCCTATATATGGTTAGTGCACTATGTAGGGAATAGCATGCCATTTGGGATGTAGCCTTAGACACTCTGCATGACCTTTTAGCTTCCGGCAGATGAATTGAGAGGAGGCAGTGAGTTTTCAAATGAACGCAATGCAACGGTTTTCTTCCGTCGAAGGAGAGGAGGACCAAAATGCAGCGTGGTTGGAGTTCATGGTATTTAATATGAGAAACTCAACATGAACACAATAACAAAAACGTGGCAAAACCCGAAACAGACCTATCTGGTGCCGAGAACACAAAGACAGGAAACAACCACCCACAAAGTACCCACAGAATATGGCTGCCTAAATATGGTTCCCAATCAGAGACAACGATAGACAGCTGCCTCTAATTGAGAACCAATCTATGCAACCATAGACATACAATATACCTAGAAAGGAGACAGCCTCATAAACATACAAAACCCCTAGACAAGACAAAACACATACATCACCCATGTCACACCTTGACCTAACCAAAATAACAAGGAAAACAAAGAATACTAAGGTCAGGGTGTGACACGCAAATACGATTCTAAACTTTGTCGAATGTTTTTGAAAAAATGTTTTTGAAATGTATTTTCAAAATCGTTATAACACGTTCATCTAAAATGACTTTCTAAAATCAGGATACTTTTGAAGAAATCTAGGAAACAACTTCAGAGTAATTGTCAATCCAACGTCGTTTGATGTTGCTTTTGTTAGCAGGTTACGTATGTTGGTATTTTTCTACAGTAGGTTGACGTGTCAAGGTCTGGAACAATGAAACATAGGACAAATCAACACCTGTCTTCTCAAACAGCAACTACACCAGACTCATAAAACACCTGTCTTCTCAAAGAGCGACCAGACTCATAAAACAACTGTCTTCTCAAACAGCAGCCACACCTGACTCATAAAACACCTGTCTTCTCAAAGAGCGACCAGACTCATAAAACACCTGTCTTCTCAAACAGCAGCCACACCTGACTCATAAAACACCTGTCTTCTCAAAGAGCGACCAGACTCATAAAACACCTGTCTTCTCAAACAGCAGCCACACCTGACACATAAAACACCTGTCTTCTCAAAGAGCGACCAGACTCATAAAACACCTGTCTTCTCAAACAGCAGCCACACCAGACTCATAAAACACCTGTCTTCTCAAACAGCGACCAGACTCATAAAACACCTGTCTTCTCAAACAGCAACTACACCAGACTCATAAAACACCTGTCTTCTCAAACAGCAACTACACCAGACTCATAAAACACCTGTCTTCTCAAACAGCAACCACACCAGAGTCATAAAACACCTGTCTTCTCAAACAGCAACCACACCAGACTCATAAAACACCTGTCTTCTCAAACAGCAGCCACACCTGACTCATAAAACACCTGTCTTCTCAAAGAGCGACCAGAGTCATAAAACACCTGTCTTCTCAAACAGCAACCACACCAGACTCATAAAACACCTGTCTTCTCAAACAGCAACTACACCAGACTCATAAAACACCTGTCTTCTCAAACAGCAACCACACCAGACTCATAAAACACCTGTCTTCTCAAACAGCGACCAGACTCATAAAACACCTGTCTTCTCAAACAGCGACCACACCAGAGTCATAAAACACCTGTCTGCTCAAACAGCAACCACACCAGACTCATAAAACACCTGCTTCTCAAACACACGACCAGACTCATAAAACACCTGTCTTCTCAAACAGCAACCACACCAGACTCATAAAACACCTGCTTCTCAAACAGCGACCAGACTCATAAAACACCTGTCTTCTCAAACAGCAACCACACCAGACTCATAAAACACCTGCTTCTCAAACAGCGACCAGACTCATAAAACACCTGTCTTCTCAAACAGCGACCAGACTCATAAAACACCTGTCTTCTCAAACAGCGACCACACCAGACTCATAAAACACCTGTCTTCTCAAACAGCGACCACACCAGAGTCATAAAACACCTGTCTTCTCAAACAGCAACTACACCAGATTCATAAAACACCTGTCTTCTCAAACAGCAGCCACACCTGACTCATAAAACACCTGTCTTCTCAAACAGCAACTACACCAGACTCATAAAACACCTGTCTTCTCAAACAGCAACCACACCAGACTCATAAAACACCTGTCTTCTCAAACAGCGACCAGACTCATAAAACACCTGTCTTCTCAAACAGCGACCACACCAGAGTCATAAAACACCTGTCTTCTCAAACAGCAACCACACCAGACTCATAAAACACCTGCTTCTCAAACACACGACCAGACTCATAAAACACCTGTCTTCTCAAACAGCAACCACACCAGACTCATAAAACACCTGCTTCTCAAACAGCGACCAGACTCATAAAACACCTGTCTTCTCAAACAGCGACCAGACTCATAAAACACCTGTCTTCTCAAACAGCGACCACACCAGACTCATAAAACATCTGTCTTCTCAAACAGCGACCACACCAGAGTCATAAAACACCTGTCTTCTCAAACAGCAACTACACCAGATTCATAAAACACCTGTCTTCTCAAACAGCAGCCACACCTGACTCATAAAACACCTGTCTTCTCAAACAGCAACTACACCAGACTCATAAAACACCTGTCTTCTCAAACAGCAACCACACCAGACTCATAAAACACCTGTCTTCTCAAACAGCAACCACACCAGACTCATAAAACACCTGTCTTCTCAAACAGCAACCACACCAGACTCATAAAACACCTGTCTTCTCAAACAGCAACCACACCAGACTCATAAAACACCTGCTTCTCAAACAGCGACCAGACTCATAAAACACCTGTCTTCTCAAACAGCGACCACACCAGACTCATAAAACACCTGTCTTCTCAAACAGCGACCACACCAGAGTCATAAAACACCTGTCTTCTCAAACAGGAACTACACCAGACTCATAAAACACCTGTCTTCTCAAACAGCAGCCACACCTGACTCATAAAACACCTGTCTTCTCAAACAGCAACTACACCAGACTCATAAAACACCTGTCTTCTCAAACAGCAACCACACCAGACTCATAAAATACCTGTCTTCTCAAACAGCAACCACACCAGACTCATAAAACACCTGTCTTCTCAAACAGCAACCACACCAGACTCATAAAACACCTGTCTTCTCAAACAGCAACCACACCAGACTCATAAAACACCTGCTTCTCAAACAGCGACCAGACTCATAAAACACCTGTCTTCTCAAACAGTGACCACACCAGACTCATAAAACACCTGTCTTCTCAAACAGCGACCACACCAGAGTCATAAAACACCTGTCTTCTCAAACAGCAACTACACCAGACTCATAAAACACCTGTCTTCTCAAACAGCAGCCACACCTGACTCATAAAACACCTGTCTTCTCAAACAGCGACCAGACCAGGCTCATAAAACACCTGTCTTTCCAAACAGCAACTACACCAGACTCATAAAACACCTGTCTTCTCAAACAGTGACCAGAGTCATAAAACGACAAAGAGGTATTATTTACACCTATCCTTCAATACTAGGAGAACAGAAACTAGGAGAACTATTCACGACGTAGCTAACATCTCCTTCACTGCAGCCGAGGTGAGTAAAACATTTAAACGTGTTAACCCTTGCAAGGCTGCAGGCCCAGACGGCATCCCCAGCCGCGCCCTCAGAGCATGCGCAGACCAGTTGGCTGGTGTGTTTACGGACATATTCAATCAATCCCTATCTCAGTCTGCTGTTCCCACATGCTTCAAGAGGGCCACCATTGTTCCTGTTCCCAAGAAAGCTAAGGTAACTGAGCTAAACGACTACCGCCCCGTAGCACTCACTTCCGTCATCATGAAGTGCTTTGAGAGACTAGTCAAGGACCATATCACCTCCACCCTACCTGACACCCTAGACCCACTCCAATGTGCTTACCGCCCAAATAGGTCCACAGACGATGCAATCTCAACCACACTGCACACTGCCCTAACCCATCTGGACAAGAGGAATACCTATGTGAGAATGCTGTTCATCGACTACAGGTCGGCATTTAACACCATAATACCCTCCAAGCTCGTCATCAAGCTCGAGACCCTGGGTCTCGACCCCGCCCTGTGCAATTGGCTGCTGGACTTCCTGACGGGCCGTCCCCAGGTGGTGAGGGTAGGCAACAACATCTCCACCCCGCTGATCCTCAACACTGGGGCCCCACAAGGGTGCGTTCTGAGCCCTCTCCTGTACTCCCTGTTCACCCACGAATGCGTTGCCACGCACGCCTCCAACTCAATCATCAAGTTTGCGGACGACACAACAGTGGTAGGCTTGATTACCAACAACGACGAGACGGCTTACAGGGAGGAGGTGAGGGCCCTCCGAGTGTGGTGTCAGGAAAATAACCTCACACTCAACGTCAACAAAACTAAGGAGATGATTGTGGACTTCAGGAAACAGCAGAGGGAACACCCCCCTATCCACATCGATGGAATAGTAGTGGAGAGGGTAGTAAGTTTTAAGTTCCTCGGCATACACATCACAGACAAACTGAATTGGTCCACCCACACAGACAGCATCGTGAAGAAGGAGCAGCAGCGCCTCTTCAACCTCAGGAGGCTGAAGAAATTGGGCTTTTCACCAAAAGCACTCACAAACTTCTACAGATGCACAATCGAGAGCATCCTGGCGGGCTGTATCACCGCCTGGTACGGCAACTGCTCCGCCCACAACCGTAAGGCTCTCCAGAGGGTAGTGAGGTCTGCACAACGCATCACCGGGGGCAAACTACTTGCCCTCCAGGACACCTACACCACCCGATGTTACAGGAAGGCCATAAAGATCATCAAGGACAACAACCACCCAAGCCACTGCCTGTTCACCCCGCTACCATCCAGAAGGCAAGGTCAGTACAGGTGCATCAAAGCTGGGACCGAGAGACTGAAAAACAGCCTCTATCTCAAGGCCATCAGACTGTTAACCTCTTACACTTATGGTGGCGCTATTTCATTTTTGGAAGAAAAACGTTCCCGTTTTAAACAAGATATTTTGTCACAAAAAGATGCTCGACTATGCATATAATTGCTACTGTTCGAAAGAAAACACTCTGACGTGTCCAGAAATACAAATATCTTCTCTGTGCGTGCCCTTTAACGTGAGCTTCAGGCAAAACCAAGATGACTTGGCATCCAGGAAATGACAAGGATTTTTGAGGCTCTGTCTTTCATGATCTCCTTATATGGCTGTGAACGCAAGAGGAATGAGTCTGCCCTTTCTGTCGTTTCCCCAAGGTGTCTGCAGCATTGTGACGTATTTGTAGGCAGATCGTTGGAAGATTGACCATAAGAGACCACATTTACCACGTGTCCGCCCGGTGTCCTGCGCCGAAATTGGTGCGCAAAAGTCACCTGCCAGTATTTTTCCATGGGGCACAGAGAGAGAAGCAAGCTTCCATGAACTGCATGTCAATGAAGAGATATGTGAAAAAACACCTTGAGGATTGATTCCAAACAACGTTTGCCATGTTTCGGTCGATATTATGTAGTTAATCCGGAAAAAGTTTCACGTTGTAGGTGACTGCATTTTCGGTTCGTTTCGGTAGCCAGGCGCAATGTAGAAAACGGAACGATTTCTCCTACACACAGACGCTTTCAGGAAACACTGCGCATTTGGTATGTGGCTGGGAGTCTCCTCATTGAAAACATCAGAAGCTCTTCAAAGGTAAATGATTTTATTTATTTGGTTATCTGGCTTTTGTGAAAATGTTGCGTGCTACATGCTACACAAAATGCTATGCTAGCTTTGCATACTCTTACACAAATTAGTCAATTTCTATGGTTCAAAAGCATATTTTGAAAATCTGAGATGACAGTGTTGTTAAGAAAAGGCTAAACTTGAGAGCAAACGCATTATTTTAATTTTATTTGCGATTTTCAGAAATCGTTAACGTTGCGTTATGCTAATGAGCCTGAGGCTTAGACACAATCCCGGATCCGGGATGGGGAGTTTCAAGAGGTTAAACAGCCACCACTAACATTGAGTGGCTGCTGCCAACACACTGACTCAACTCCAGCCACTTTAATAATGGGAATTGATGGGAAATGATGTAAAATATATCACTAGCCACTTTAAACAATGCTACCTAATATAATGTTTACATACCCTACATTATTCATCTCATATGTATACGTATATACTGTACTCTATATCATCTACTGCATTCTTATGGAATACATGTATCACTAGCCACTTTAACTATGCCACTTTGTTTACATACTCATCTCATATGTATATACTGTACTCGATACCATCTACTGTATCTTGCCTATGCTGCTCTGCACCATCACTCATTCATATATCTTTATGTACATATTCTTTATCCCCTTACACTTGTGTATAAAGACAGTAGTTTTGGAATTGTTAGTTAGATTACTTGTTGGTTATTACTGCATTGTCGGAACTAGAAGCACAAGCATTTCGCTACACTCGCATTAACATCTGCTAACCATGTTTATGTGACAAATAAAAATTGATTTTTTGATTTTTGATGTTGTTTTTTTTTGTTTTGAATATTTTGTAGATTTTAGAATTTTTTATATATATGTTTTTATTGTTTTTAAAAACATTTTTTTTACGTAGCTAACATAGCTAACGTGGCTAACATAGCTAACCTCCTGACCAGTCTTCCATTCATTGCTCAAACTCATCTCTACTTTATATG
The DNA here is from genome assembly GCF_036934945.1 of Oncorhynchus masou masou. Lineage (NCBI taxonomy): Eukaryota > Metazoa > Chordata > Actinopteri > Salmoniformes > Salmonidae > Oncorhynchus > Oncorhynchus masou. The sequence continues at coordinate 329,484 of NW_027013649.1, read as the reverse complement.
TAGCTTGAATAAAGAGTCTGTTAAGAACAAATTCTTATTTTCAGTGACTGCCTAGGACCAGTGGGTTAACTGCCTTGTTCAGGGGCAGAAGAACAGATTTTTACCTTGTCAGCTCGGGGATTCAATCTTGCAACCTTTCGGTCACTAGTCCAACACTTTAACCACTTGGCTACCCTGCTACTCCAACAAGGGATGAAGAGCTGAAGGAGAGAGATGAGGTGACCATCCCTCCATCCCTCCATCCCTCCACACCTCCATCCCTCCATCCCTCCATCCCTCCACACCTCCATCCCTCCACACCTCCATCCCTCCACCCCTCCATCCCTCGTTCCCTTGGTGCAGTAGCTCTGGTCTGTTGTGCTGTGTTATTTTAATAAGGTGTGAAGCCTTAGAGATGGTTTGGGGAGCTAAAGGAGCTTTACGAGGTGCCACACACACACACACACACACACACACACACACACACACACACACACACACGCACGCACGCACGCACGCACACGCACGCACACACACACACACACGGAGAGAGAGTTTTGCAAAGTAGCTTTATCAACAGAGGTGTCTGAGAGTTTAGCAAAGTGTAACATACTTAAAACCATCAGTGTGGTT
>NW_027013649.1:306372-323872 GCF_036934945.1 Oncorhynchus masou masou | reverse complement strand
AAACAACCCGACCTAACCTAACCTAACCTAACCTAACCTGACCTGACCTGACCTGACCTGACCTGACCTGACCTGACCTGACCTGACCTGACCTAACCTAACCTAACCTAACCTAACCTAACCTAACCTAACCTAACCTAACCTAACCTAACCATATCAGCTATCAACATCAGTCCTAACCTAACCTAACCTAAGCTAACCTAACCATATCAGCTATCAACATCAGTCCTAACCTAACCTAACCTAACCTAACCTAACCTAACCTAACCTAACCTAACCATATCAGCTATCAACATCAGTCCTAACCTAACCTAACCTAACCTAACCATATCAGCTATCAACATCAGTCCTAATCTAACCGAACCTAAACTAACCTAACCTAACCATATCAGCTATCAACATCAGTCCTAACCTAACCTAACCTAACCTAACCTAACTTAACCATATCAGCTAGCAACATCAGTCCTAACCTAACCTAACCATATCAGATATCAACATCAGTCCTAACCTAACCATATCAGCTATCAACATCAGTCCTAACCTAACCATATCAGCTATCAACATCAGCCTAACCTAACCTAACCATATCAGCTATCAACATCAGTCCTAACCTAACCTAACCATATCAGCTATCAACATCAGTCTGAGGATTCTACTGGCTTTGACCAAGGTGTTCAACCAACAGCTCTATCAGAGGACTGAGGATTCTACTGGCTTTGACCAAGGTGTTCCCCAACAGACCTATCAGAGGACTGAGGATTCTACTGGCTTTGACCAAGGTGTTCCCCAACAGCTCTATCAGAGGACTGAGGATCCTACTGGCTTTGACCAAGGTGTTCCCCAACAGCCCTATCAGAGGACTGAGGATTCTACTGGCTTTGACCAAGGTGTTCCCCAACAGACCTATCAGAGGACTGAGGATTCTACTGGCTTTGACCAAGGTGTTCCCCAACAGCCCTATCAGAGGACTGAGGATTCTACTGGCTTTGACCAAGGTGTTCCCCAACAGACCTATCAGAGGACTGAGGATTCTACTGGCTTTGACCAAGGTGTTCCCCAACAGACCTATCAGAGGACTGAGGATTCTACTGGCTTTGACCAAGGTGTTCCCCAACAGACCTATCAGAGGACTGAGGATTCTACTGGCTTTGACCAAGGTGTTCCCCAACAGCCCTATCAGAGGACTGAGGATTCTACTGGCTTTGACCAAGGTGTTCCCCAACAGACCTATCAGAGGACTGAGGATTCTACTGGCTTTGACCAAGGTGTTCCCCAACAGCCCTATCAGAGGACTGAGGATTCTACTGGCTTTGACCAAGGTGTTCCCCAACAGACCTATCAGAGGACTGATGATTCTACTGGCTTTGACCAAGGTGTTCCCCAACAGCCCTATCAGAGGACTGAGGATTCTACTGGCTTTGACCAAGGTGTTCCCCAACAGACCTATCAGAGGACTGAGGATTCTACTGGCTTTGACCAAGGTGTTCCCCAACAGACCTATCAGAGGACTGAGGATTCTACTGGCTTTGACCAAGGTGTTCCCCAACAGCCCTATCAGAGGACTGAGGATTCTACTGGCTTTGACCAAGGTGTTCCCCAACAGCCCTATCAGAGGACTGAGGATTCTACTGGCTTTGACCAAGGTGTTCCCCAACAGACCTATCAGAGGACTGAGGATTCTACTGGCTTTGACCAAGGTGTTCCCCAACAGACCTATCAGAGGACTGAGGATTCTACTGGCTTTGACCAAGGTGTTCCCCAACAGACCTATCAGAGGACTGAGGATTCTACTGGCTTTGACCAAGGTGTTCCCCAACAGCCCTATCAGAGGACTGAGGATTCTACTGGCTTTGACCAAGGTGTTCCCCAACAGCCCTATCAGAGGACTGAGGATTCTACTGGCTTTGGCCAAGGTGTTCCCCAACAGACCTATCAGAGGACTGAGGATTCTACTGGCTTTGACCAAGGTGTTCCCCAACAGCCCTATCAGAGGACTGAGGATTCTACTGGCTTTGACCAAGGTGTTCCCCAACAGCCCTATCAGAGGACTGAGGATTCTACTGGCTTTGGCCAAGGTGTTCCCCAACAGCTCTATCAGAGGACTGAGGATTCTACTGGCTTTGACCAAGGTGTTCCCCAACAGCCCTATCAGAGGACTGAGGATTCTACTGGCTTTGACCAAGGTGTTCCCCAACAGCCCTATCAGAGGACTGAGGATTCTACTGGCTTTGGCCAAGGTGTTCCCCAACAGACCTATCAGAGGACTGAGGATTCTACTGGCTTTGGCCAAGGTGTTCCCCAACAGCTCTATCAGAGGACTGAGGATCCTACTGGCTTTGACCAAGGTGTTCCCCAACAGCCCTATCAGAGGACTGAGGATCCTACTGGCTTTGACCAAGGTGTTCCCCAACAGCTCTATCAGAGGACTGAGGATTCTACTGGCTTTGGCCATCCCGCACGCCACACAGACGGCAAATGAACACATGCACAGGCTCACTCACACACACACAAACACTCGCTCTCTCTTGGCAGTGACCATCAAAGAGACACAACTTCCTCTCAAAACCACTTCCTGTTTGCAGGAGGGACCTGCTGCTGACTTGGCAGTCTTTTCCCTGGCTCGTCTAGGACGTTTCTGGGAACAGCCTGATCTCACAAGTATTTTAATTCAATATGGTCAATATGTAACATTGTTTTTAGCATCAAAAGGAGACTTCAAATGTCACTGACAAACTGACTTTGAATTCAAACAAGTAAACTAGCAGCAGATGAAGGGGACAGCAATGGGGAGGAAATTTCCTCCTAACTGGAGCAAGCCTCAGCCAGGGACAAAACTACATGAGACCAAGGGATATACTACAACGAAGGATCAATGAGTTAGCCAGCTAATTTGCCTAAATATATGTATATATATTTTATAAAGGACAAGCTTGTAAGGAGCATGGTCCAAAAACACATAAGTTTAACTTTCTTAGTGATTTTGAAAAGCAATAGTGTATTTCTGACTATTTATCAAAGTTAGCAGACTCACTTATTGATTCTGCTTTGTATTACACCCCTCAAGCAGCTGGGGGAGAAATACCAGCTCTGTGATGAGGTCAGATACCTCTCAGGCAGCTGGGGGAGGAAGACCAGCTCTGTGATGTGGTCAGATACCCCTCAGGCAGCTGGGGGAGGAGGACCAGCTCTGTGATGAGGTCAGATACCCCTCAGGCAGATGGGGGAGGAGGACGAACTCTGTGATGAGGTCAGATACCCCTCAGGCAGCTGGGGGAGGAGGACCAGCTCTGTGATGAGGTCAGATAACCCTCAGGCAGATGGGGGAGGAGGACCAGCTCTATTATGAGGTCAGATACCTCTCAGGCAGATGGGGGAGGAGCACCAGCTCTATAATGAGGTCAGATACCCCTCAGGCAGCTGGGGGAGAAATACCAGCTCTGTGATGAGGTCAGACACCTCTCAGGCAGCTGGGGGAGAAATACCAGCTCTGTGATGAGGTCAGATACCTCTTAGGCAGCTGGGGGAGGAGGACCAGCTCTGTGATGAGGTCAGATACCCCTCAGGCAGCTGGGGGAGGAGGACCAGCTCTGTGATGAGGTCAGATACCCCTCAGGCAGCTGGGGGAGGAGGACCAGCTCTGTGATGAGGTCAGATACCCCTCAGGCAGCTGGGGGAGAAATACCAGCTCTGTGATGAGGTCAGATACCTCTCAGGCAGATGGGGGAGGAAGACCAGCTCTGTTATGAGGTCAGATACCCCTCAGGCAGATGGGGGAGGAGGACCAGCTCTGTGATGAGGTCAAATACCCCTCAGGTAGCTGGGGGAGGAGGACCAGCTCTGTGATAAGGTCAGATACCCCTCAGGTAGCTGGGGGAGGAAGACCAGCTCTGTGATGAGGTCAGATACCCCTCAGGTAGCTGGGGGAGGAGGACCAACTCTGTGATGAGGTCAGATCTTTCAGAATAGACCTAGACCTGGCAGAGTCAGAGGAAACCTGGCCAGGGATAGTTTCCTGCCAGCTGGGAACAGTCTCCTTCCCCTCCTCACTAATGAGTCTCCTGGGTCTCAGCTCTCGCCTAATCCACTCATCTGTTTTGACTTCCTCCCCCTACAACAGTAAACCCCAGAACTCGTCCATCCACGTTGTCCCGTTCAACTCTATTAATACGCTTTTGAAGGAACCTCTGATGTTCTCCTCTGCGTGTCCGTTCCCTGTTGTTGTCCATATATATACGTTTTATGGACGGCAACGACGTGAAACATCGATAAGCTAGTAAATAAGTGATTTCATGTTTTAAGAGTAATAAGCCGTTGATCCCAATAAGGAGCAAGGCTCATATGTTCTTGCAGTAGCTTGCAAGGTAGGTGTTTTGTAACAGCACCCCGAGGTGAATGAGTGTGTGTGTGTGTGTGTGTGTGTGTGTGTGTGTGTGTGTGTGTGTGTGTGTGTGTGTGTGTGTGTGTGTGTGTGTGTGTGTGTGTGTGTGTGTGTGTGTGTGTGTGTGTGTGTGTGTGTGCGTGTGTGTGCGCGCGCGTGTGTGTGTGTGTGTTTTAGGTGTTACTATCCTTGTGGGGAACAGAAGTCACCACAAGGATAGTGAAACAAGGGAAATTCGGACAAGTGGGGCCGTTTCTCCGGTCCCCACTAGGAGAAACTAGGCTCATGTCACGGGTCACTACTTCACAGGTGAGGCATTTGAACGGCAACATTGTTTTGTTGGTCAAAATATTATTTTTTTGTTGTTGTCAGAAATGCCTTTCATCTGCCTTTAAAACAAACTTGTATGCCATTTGTGAATACCTAGTTGGTTTAGCCACTGAAAAAGACAGGAACCTTCCCACGATTGGTTGAGATAGTGGATGGGCTGGACTTGCCAAGAGATGAGATCGGATTGGTCTGCCGTGTAGCGCGGTTCTGTCTTTTTTTAGAAAAAAAAGTATGTTTATTTGACCAGGCAAGTCAGTAAAGAACAAATTCTTATTTTCAATGATGGCCTAGGAACAGTGGGTTAACTGCCTGTTCAGGGGCAGAACGAAAGATTTGTATCTTGCCAGCTCGGGGGTTTCAACTTGCAACCTTCTGGTTACTAGTCCAACGCTCAAACCACTAGGATACCTGCCGTCCCTACACTCTAACCACTAGGCTACCTGCCGTCCCTACACTCTAACCACTAGGCTACCTGCCGTCCCTACACTCTAACCACTAGGCTACGCTGCCGTCCCTACACTCTAACCACTAGGCTACCTGCCGTCCCTACACTCTAACCACTAGGCTACCCTGCCGTCCCTACACTCTAACCACTAGGCTACCTGCCGTCCCTACACTCTAACCACTAGGCTACCTGCCGCCTCTACACTCTAACCACTAGGCTACCTGCCGTCCCTACACTCTAACCACTAGGCTACCCTGCCGTCCCTAAATCAAATCAAAATCAAATCAAATTTATTTATATAGTCCTTCGTACATCAGCTGATATCTCAAAGTGCTGTACAGAAATCCAGCCTAAAACCCCAAACAGCAAGCAATGCAGGTGTAGAAGCCCGGTGGCTAGGAAAAACTCCCTAGAAAGGCCAAAACCTAGGAAGAAACCTAGAGAGGAACCAGGCTATGTGGGGTGGCCAGTCCTCTTCTGGCTGTGCCGGGTAGAGATTATAACAGAACATGGCCAAGATGTTCAAATGTTCATAAATGACCAGCATGGTCGAATAATAATAAGGCAGAACAGTTGAAACTGGAGTAGCAGCACGGCCAGGTGGACTGGGGTCTTCAAGGAGTCATCATGCCAGGTAGTCCTGGGGCATGGTCCTAGGGCTCAGGTCCTCCGAGAGAGAGAAAGAAAGAGAATTAGAGAGAGCATATGTGGGGTGGCCAGTCCTCTTCCGGCTGTGCCGGGTGGAGATTATAACAGAACATGGCCAAGATGTTCAAATGTTCATAAATGACCAGCATGGTCGAATAATAATAAGGCAGAACAGTTGAAACTGGAGCAGCAGCACGGCCAGGTGGACTGGGGACAGCAAGGAGTCATCATGTCAGGTAGTCCTGGGGCATGGTCCTAGGGCTCAGGTCCTCCGAGAGAGAGAAGGAGAGAATTAGAGAACGCACACTTAGATTCACACAGGACACCGAATTGGACAGGAGAAGTACTCCAGATATAACAAACTGACCCCAGCACCCCGACACATAAACAACTGCAGCATAAATACTGGAGGCTGAGACAGGAGGGGTCAGGAGACACTATGGCCCCATCCGAGGACACCCCCGGACAGGGCCAAACAGGAAGGATATAACCCTGCCGTCCCTACACTCTAACCACTAGGCCACCCTGCCGTCCCTACACTCTAACCACTAGGCTACCCTGCCGTCCCTACACTCTAACCACTAGGCCACCCTGCCGTCCCTACACTCTAACCACTTGGCCACCCTGCTTCCCCTATAGCATGAGCTGGTCACTATGTGTAGGTAATCCTTTCTAACGCTGCATTTTTTGAAAGATATGACGAAGAACTGCAAAAGTGTTGCCGCTTTTTGAGGTGGCTAACTCCCCCCCACCAAAATGTATTAGTTCAGTAGGCCTTATAAATATCTGATGTAGGTGGTTAACTTCCCCCTCCCAAAATGTATTATTTCAGTAGGCCTTATAAATATCTGATGTAGGTGGCTAACTTCCCCCTACCAAAATGTATTATTTCAGTAGGCCTTATAAATATCTGATGTAGGTGGTTAACTTCCCCCTACCAAAATGTATTATTTCAGTAGGCCTTATAAATATCTGATGTAGGTGGTTAACTTCCCCCCACCAAAATGTATTATTTCAGTAGGCCTTATAAATATCTGATGTAGGTGGTTAACTTCCCCCTCCCAAAATGTATTATTTCAGTAGGCCTTATAAATATCTGATGTAGGTGGCTAACTTCCCCCTACCAAAATGTATTATTTCAGTAGGCCTTATAAATAACTGATGTAGGTGACTAACTTCCCCCTACCAAAATGTATTATTTCAGTAGGCCTTATAAATATCTGATGTAGGTGACTAACTTCCCCCTACCAAAATGTATTATTTCAGTAGGCCTTATAAATATCTGATGTAGGTGGTTAACTTCCCCCTACCAAAATGTATTATTTCAGTAGGCCTTATAAATATCTGATGTAGGTGGCTAACTTCCCCCTACCAAAATGTATTATTTCAGTAGGCCTTATAAATATCTGATATAGGTGACTAACTTCCCCCTACCAAAATGTATTATTTCAGTAGGCCTTATAAATATCTGATGTAGGTGGTTAACTTCCCCCTACCAAAATGTATTATTTCAGTAGGCCTTAGAAATATCTGATGTCGTCTCACCATTTCTCCTGGTAGGGTCCACGTGATGACAAGGAGAGTCATGTTAATCACAAGAACTTTCCACTCTATCAATGTGCAAGTAGTCTGCAATGCCACACTAGCCTTCACAAATGTTGTTGCCAAATGGCCCAGGAGCACATGTGACTCTTCCATTGTATCAAACTCTGCTCTGACAATCAAGTTTTTTATTTCTACAATTTCACCTTTATTTAACACAACACGTAAGTTATTAAGAACAAACTCTTATTTACAATGACGGCCGACACTGGCCAAACCTAGATGACTCTGTGCCAATTGTGCGCCATCCTATGGGACTCCCAATCACAGCCAGTTGTGATACAGCCTGGATTTGAACCAGGGTGTCTGTAGTAACACCTCTAGCACTGAGATGTAGCGCCTCAAACCGTTGCACCACTCGGGAGCCTCACGTTTTTATTTTTTATTTTTTATTTCACCTTTATTATTTAATATTAAACTGTACCTTGATAGGAAATTAGTTGAAAACCTACAAACCTCAGATTTCCCACTTCCTGGTTGGAATTTTCTCAGGTTTTTGCCTGCCATATGAATTCTGTTATACTCACAGACATCACTCAAACAGTTTTAGAAACTTCAGAGTGTTTTCTATCCAAATATACTAATAATATGCATATCTTAGCTTCTGGGACTGAGTAGCAGGCAGTTGACTCTGGGCACCTCTGGGCACCTTATTCATCCAAGCTACTCAACACTGCCCCCCTGCAGCCATAAGAAATGAAAAATGAACGTTTAAATGAGAAATCAAACAAACACCTGCCTCTGCTTGTTCCTCTGTCATATGATCATGATGATCCGTGGCTCCCACATCCAGGCTCAGGGGAATATGGATGAGGACCAGTGTAATATCTGGAAGGTCAAAGACATTTCTTCAGGAGGACAACAATGTTTCTAGAGCTGTAGGCTCGATATGAGGAGATAAGTAAACACGTGTAAAGTTAGCTGCACTGACTGGATACTTCTGTAACCATGGACGTTCTGTTGCGCCACAGCCATGGACACAGCTGGCTACCGAACATTTAAATACAGCAAGAAAACTAGTTAAATGTGTATTATCTAGCTAGCTAATAATTAACAATATATTACAATATTCTAGAAGTGTTATATAGCAAGAGTTAGCTTGTCAATTTGCGAAGAAGAACTTGGTTAACTTAGCTAACGTTAACGTCGTTAGCTATGTTGGCTAATTAGTTCATGTTGTTACGCATTAGCTAACTTAGCGGTCAAGCAGTCCGAGTCGATACCCGACCGCAGTCCCTCTACCACAGTGTCTACTATCATGGACAACACCTTCTCCTCCAGTCCTAGTCGATACCCGACCGCAGTCCCTCTACCACCGTGTCTCCTATCATGGACAACACCTTCTCCTCCAGTCCTAGTCGATTCCCGACCGCAGTCCCTCTACCACCGTGTCTCCTATCATGGACAACACCTTCTCCTCCAGTCCTAGTCAATACCCGACCGCAGTCCCTCTACCACCGTGTCTCCTATCATGGACAACACCTTCTCCTCCAGTCCTAGTCGATACCCAACCGCAGTCCCTCTATCACCGTGTCTCCTATCATGGACAACACTTTCTCCTCCAGTCCTAGTCGATACCCGACCGCAGTCCCTCTACCACCGTGTCTCCTATCATGGACAACGCCTTCTCCTCCAGTCCTAGTCGATACCCGACCGCAGTCCCTCTATCACCGTGTCTCCTATCATGGACAACACCTTCTCCTCCAGTCCTAGTCGATACCCGACCGCAGTCCCTCTATCACCGTGTCTCCTATCATGGACAACACTATTCTCCTCCAGTCCTAGTCGATACACGACTGCACTCCCTCTACCACCGTGTCTCCTATCATGGACAACACCTTCTCCTCCAGTCCTAGTCGATACCCGACCGCAGTCCCTCTACCACCGTGTCTCCTATCATGGACAACACCTTCTCCTCCAGCTGGGCCACATGAATGGTGGATACCCCTCCTCCAGTCCTAGTCGATACCCGACCGCAGTCCCTCTACCACCGTGTCTCCTATCATGGACAACACCTTCTCCTCCAGTCCTAGTCGATACCCGACCGCAGTCCCTCTACCACCGTGTCTCCTATCATGGACAACACCTTCTCCTCCAGTCCTAGTCGACACCCGACCGCAGTCCCTCTACCACCGTGTCTCCTATCATGGACAACACCTTCTCCTCCAGCTGGGCCACATGAATGGTGGCTACCCCTCCTCCAGTCCTAGTCAATACCCGACCGCAGTCCCTCTACCACCGTGTCTCCTATCATGGACAACACCTTCTCCTCCAGTCCTAGTCGATACCCGACCGCAGTCCCTCTACCACCGTGTCTCCTATCATGGATAACACCTTCTACTCCAGTCCTAGTCGATACCCGACCGCAGTCCCTCTACCACCGTGTCTCCTATCATGGACAACACCTTCTCCTCCAGTCCTAGTCGATACCCGACCGCAGTCCCTCTATCACCGTGTCTCCTATCATGGACAACACCTTCTCCTCCAGTCCAAGTCGACACCCGACCGCAGTCCCTCTACCACCGTGTCTCCTATCATGGACAACACCTTCTCCTCCAGCTGGGCCACATGAATGGTGGCTACCCCTCCTCCAGTCCTAGTCAATACCCGACCGCAGTCCCTCTACCACCGTGTCTCCTATCATGGACAACACCTTCTCCTCCAGTCCTAGTCGATACCCGACCGCAGTCCCTCTACCACCGTGTCTCCTATCATGGACAACACCTTCTACTCCAGTCCTAGTCGATACCCGACCGCAGTCCCTCTATCGCCGTGTCTCCTATCATGGACAAAACCTTCTCCTCCAGTCCTAGTCGATACCCGACCGCAGTCCCTCTATCGCCGTGTCTCCTATCATGGACAAAACCTTCTCCTCCAGTCCTAGTCGAAACCAGACTGCAGTCCCTCTACCACAGTGTCTCCTATCATGGACAACACCTTCTCCTCCAGTCCTAGTCGATTCCCGACTGCAGTCCCTCTACCACATTGTCTCCTATCATGGATAACACCTTCTCCTCCAGTCCTAGTCGATACCCGACCGCAGTCCCTCTACCACCGTGTCTCCTATCATGGACAACACCTTCTCCTCCAGTCCTAGTCGATACCCGACCGCAGTCCCTCTATCACCGTGTCTCCTATCATGGACAACACTTTCTCCTCCAGTCCTAGTCGATTCCCGACCGCAGTCCCTCTACCACCGTGTCTCCTATCACGGACAACACCTTCTCCTCCAGTCCTAGTCAATACCCGACCGCAGTCCCTCTACCACCGTGTCTCCTATCATGGACAACACCTTCTCCTCCAGTCCTAGTCGATACCCGACCGCAGTCCCTCTATCACCGTGTCTCCTATCATGGACAACACTTTCTCCTCCAGTCCTAGTCGATACCCGACCGCAGTCCCTCTACCACCGTGTCTCCTATCATGGACAACACCTTCTCCTCCAGTCCTAGTCGATACCCGACCGCAGTCCCTCTATCACCGTGTCTCCTATCATGGACAACACCTTCTCCTCCAGTCCTAGTCGATACCCGACCGCAGTCCCTCTACCACCGTGTCTCCTATCATGGACAACACCTTCTCCTCCAGCTGGGCCACATGAATGGTGGCTACCCCTCCTCCAGTCCTAGTCAATACCCGACCGCAGTCCCTCTACCACCGTGTCTCCTATCATGGACAACACCTTCTCCTCCAGTCCTAGTCGATACCCGACCGCAGTCCCTCTACCACCGTGTCTCCTATCATGGACAACACCTTCTCCTCCAGTCCTAGTCGATACCCGACCGCAGTCCCTCTATCACCGTGTCTCCTATCATGGACAACACTATTCTCCTCCAGTCCTAGTCGATACACGACTGCACTCCCTCTACCACCGTGTCTCCTATCATGGACAACACCTTCTCCTCCAGTCCTAGTCGATACCCGACCGCAGTCCCTCTACCACCGTGTCTCCTATCATGGACAACACCTTCTCCTCCAGTCCTAGTCGATACCCGACCGCAGTCCCTCTATCACCGTGTCTCCTATCATGGACAACACTTTCTCCTCCAGTCCTAGTCGATTCCCGACCGCAGTCCCTCTACCACCGTGTCTCCTATCACGGACAACACCTTCTCCTCCAGTCCTAGTCAATACCCGACCGCAGTCCCTCTACCACCGTGTCTCCTATCATGGACAACACCTTCTCCTCCAGTCCTAGTCGATACCCGACCGCAGTCCCTCTATCACCGTGTCTCCTATCATGGACAACACTTTCTCCTCCAGTCCTAGTCGATTCCCGACCGCAGTCCCTCTACCACCGTGTCTCCTATCATGGACAACACCTTCTCCTCCAGTCCTAGTCGATACCCGACCGCAGTCCCTCTACCACCGTGTCTCCTATCATGGACAACACCTTCTACTCCAGTCCTAGTCGATACCCGACCGCAGTCCCTCTATCGCCGTGTCTCCTATCATGGACAAAACCTTCTCCTCCAGTCCTAGTCGATACCCGACCGCAGTCCCTCTATCGCCGTGTCTCCTATCATGGACAAAACCTTCTCCTCCAGTCCTAGTCGAAACCAGACTGCAGTCCCTCTACCACAGTGTCTCCTATCATGGACAACACCTTCTCCTCCAGTCCTAGTCGATTCCCGACTGCAGTCCCTCTACCACATTGTCTCCTATCATGGATAACACCTTCTCCTCCAGTCCTAGTCGATACCCGACCGCAGTCCCTCTACCACCGTGTCTCCTATCATGGACAACACCTTCTCCTCCAGTCCTAGTCGATACCCGACCGCAGTCCCTCTATCACCGTGTCTCCTATCATGGACAACACTTTCTCCTCCAGTCCTAGTCGATTCCCGACCGCAGTCCCTCTACCACCGTGTCTCCTATCACGGACAACACCTTCTCCTCCAGTCCTAGTCAATACCCGACCGCAGTCCCTCTACCACCGTGTCTCCTATCATGGACAACACCTTCTCCTCCAGTCCTAGTCGATACCCGACCGCAGTCCCTCTATCACCGTGTCTCCTATCATGGACAACACTTTCTCCTCCAGTCCTAGTCGATACCCGACCGCAGTCCCTCTACCACCGTGTCTCCTATCATGGACAACACCTTCTCCTCCAGTCCTAGTCGATACCCGACCGCAGTCCCTCTATCACCGTGTCTCCTATCATGGACAACACCTTCTCCTCCAGTCCTAGTCGATACCCGACCGCAGTCCCTCTACCACCGTGTCTCCTATCATGGACAACACCTTCTCCTCCAGCTGGGCCACATGAATGGTGGCTACCCCTCCTCCAGTCCTAGTCAATACCCGACCGCAGTCCCTCTACCACCGTGTCTCCTATCATGGACAACACCTTCTCCTCCAGTCCTAGTCGATACCCGACCGCAGTCCCTCTACCACCGTGTCTCCTATCATGGACAACACCTTCTCCTCCAGTCCTAGTCGATACCCGACCGCAGTCCCTCTATCACCGTGTCTCCTATCATGGACAACACTATTCTCCTCCAGTCCTAGTCGATACACGACTGCACTCCCTCTACCACCGTGTCTCCTATCATGGACAACACCTTCTCCTCCAGTCCTAGTCGATACCCGACCGCAGTCCCTCTACCACCGTGTCTCCTATCATGGACAACACCTTCTCCTCCAGCTGGGCCACATGAATGGTGGATACCCCTCCTCCAGTCCTAGTCGATACCCGACCGCAGTCCCTCTACCACCGTGTCTCCTATCATGGACAACACCTTCTCCTCCAGTCCTAGTCGATACCCGACCGCAGTCCCTCTATCACCGTGTCTCCTATCATGAACAACACTTTCTCCTCCAGTCCTAGTCGATACCCGACCGCAGTCCCTCTATCACCGTGTCTCCTATCATGGACAACACCTTCTCCTCCAGTCCTAGTCGATACCCGACCGCAGTCCCTCTACCACCGTGTCTCCTATCATGGACAACACCTTCTCCTCCAGCTGGGCCACATGAATGGTGGCTACCCCTCCTCCAGTCCTAGTCAATACCCGACCGCAGTCCCTCTACCACCGTGTCTCCTATCATGGACAACACCTTCTCCTCCAGTCCTAGTCGATACCCGACCGCAGTCCCTCTACCACAGTGTCTCCTATCATGGACAACACCTTCTCCTCCAGTCCTAGTCGATTCCCGACTGCAGTCCCTCTACCACAGTGTCTCCTATCATGGATAACACCTTCTCCTCCAGTCCTAGTCGATACCCGACCGCAGTCCCTCTACCACCGTGTCTCCTATCATGGACAACACCTTCTCCTCCAGTCCTAGTCGATACCCGACCGCAGTCCCTCTATCACCGTGTCTCCTATCATGGACAACACCTTCTCCTCCAGTCCTAGTCGATTCCCGACCGCAGTCCCTCTACCACCGTGTCTCCTATCATGGACAACACCTTCTCCTCCAGTCCTAGTCAATACCCGACCGCAGTCCCTCTACCACCGTGTCTCCTATCATGGACAACACTATTCTCCTCCAGTCCTAGTCGATACACGACTGCACTCCCTCTACCACCGTGTCTCCTATCATGGACAACACCTTCTCCTCCAGTCCTAGTCGATACCCGACCGCAGTCCCTCTACCACCGTGTCTCCTATCATGGACAACACCTTCTCCTCCAGCTGGGCCACATGAATGGTGGCTACCCCTCCTCCAGTCCTAGTCAATACCCGACCGCAGTCCCTCTACCACCGTGTCTCCTATCATGGACAACACCTTCTCCTCCAGTCCTAGTCGATACCCGACCGCAGTCCCTCTACCACCGTGTCTCCTATCATGGACAACACCTTCTCCTCCAGTCCTAGTCGATACCCGACCGCAGTCCCTCTATCGCCGTGTCTCCTATCATGGACAAAACCTTCTCCTCCAGTCCTAGTCGATACCCGACCGCAGTCCCTCTATCGCCGTGTCTCCTATCATGGACAAAACCTTCTCCTCCAGTCCTAGTCGAAACCAGACTGCAGTCCCTCTACCACAGTGTCTCCAATCATGGACAACACCTTCTCCTCCAGTCCTAGTCGATTACCGACTGCAGTCCCTCTACCACAGTGTCTCCTATCATGGATAACACCTTCTCCTCCAGTCCTAACCGATACCCGACCGCAGTCCCTCTATCACCGTGTCTCCTATCATGGACAACACCTTCTCCTCCAGTCCTAGTCGATACCCGACCGCAGTCCCTCTACCACCGTGTCTCCTATCATGGACAACACCTTCTCCTCCAATCCTAGTCGATACCCGACCGCAGTCCCTCTACCACAGTGTCTCCTATCATGGACAACACCTTCTCCTCCAGTCCTAGTCGATACCCGACCGCAGTCCCTCTACCACCGTGTCTCCTATCATGGACAACACCTTCTCCTCCAGTCCTAGTCGATACCCGACCGCAGTCCCTCTACCACCGTGTCTCCTATCATGGACAACACCTTCTCCTCCAGTTGGACCACATGAATGGTGGCTACCCCTCCTCCAGTCCTAGTCAATACCCGACCGCAGTCCCTCTACCACCGTGTCTCCTATCATGGACAACACCTTCTCCTCCAGTCCTAGTCGATACCCGACCGCAGTCCCTCTATCACCGTGTCTCCTATCATGGACAAAACCTTCTCCTCCAGTCCTAGTCGATACTAGTCGATACCCGACCGCAGTCCCTCTACCACCGTGTCTCCTATCATGGACAACACCTTCTCCTCCAGCTGGGCCACATGAATGGTGGATACTCCTCCTCCAGTCTTCAACTCCCTGCTTCTCTCAGCTCCCTTCTTCTAGCAGCCGACTTGATGTCGGACCAGTTATTTTTCACGGCGGCGTCACTGTCCCTTGCCATTCCCCCGACGGCAGAGACAGACCTCGGCCGCCCTCGCCCATCCTGTCGCCCAGCCTGTCGCCCATCCTCTCGCCTATCCTCTCGCCCATCTTCTCGCCCATCCTGTTGCCCATCCTGTCGCCCATCCTCTCGCCCATCCTGTCGCCCATCCTCTTGCCCATCCTCTCGCCCATCCTCTCGCCCATCCTGTCTTTTTGATCTCTGCAGTGACCCCGTGTTTACCCAGTCTCCCCAACAACAACCTTTTCCTGGCTGCTATTTCCTCCACCATCACTTCAGGCTCTTGTTTGATGGTGTTTTAAATTGCGGTTTCCTTGGTTATCCATTTTAGTTTTTGATATTGCTAGTCTGATGGCTGTAATGTGTGAAAAACACAGTTTATTTGTGTGTGTATAAATGGTGTATATATATTAACTAACTCCATATATCAACTGACTCCATATATCAACCGACTCCATATATCAACTGACTCTATATATTAACTAACTCCATATATCAACTGACTCCATATATCAACTGACTCCATATATCAACTAACTCCATATATCAACCAACTCCATATATCAACTAACTCCATATATCAACTAACTCCATATATCAACCAACTCCATATATCAACTAACTCCATATATCAACCAACTCCATATATCAACCGACTCCATATATCAACCGACTCCATATATCAACTGACTCTATATATTAACTAACTCCATATATCAACTGACTCCATATATCAACTGACTCCATATATCAACTAACTCCATATATCAACCAACTCCATATATCAACCAACTCCATATATCAACCGACTCCATATATCAACTGACTCCATATATAAACTGACTCTACATATTAACTAACTCCATATATTAACTAACTCCATATATCAACTAACTCCATATATCAACCAACTCCATATATCAACCAACTCCATATATCAACTAACTCCATATATCAACTGACTCCATATATCAACTAACTCCATATATCAACCAACTCCATATATCTACTCACTCCATATACAGAGTATTGAGATAAACTTTTGTTATTGGCCAAATACTTATTTTCCACCATAATTTGCAAATAAATTCATTAAAAATCCTTCTGTAATTTTTTGTTCTCATTTTGTCTGTCATAGTTGAACTGTACCTATGATGAAAATTTAAATTACAGGCCTCTCTCATCTTATTAAGTTGGAGAACTTGCACAATTGGTGGCTGACTAAATACTTTTTTGCCCCACTGTATCAACTAACTCTATATACTAACTAACTCCATATATCAACTAACTCCATATATCAACTAACTCCATATATCAACTAACTGCCCATATCAACTGACTCCATATATCAGCTAACTCCATATATCAGCTCCATATAACAGCCAACTCCATATACCAACTAACGCCATATATCAGCTAACTCCATATATTAATAAATAACTCCATATATCAGCTAACTCCATATATCAACCGACTCCATATATCAACTAACTTTATATATTAACTAACTCCATATATCAACTGACTCCATATATCAACTGACTCCATATATCAACTAACTCCATATATCAACCAACTCCATATATCAACCAACTCCATATATCAACCAACTCCATATATCAACTGACTCTACATATTAACTAACTCCATATATTAACTAACTCCATATATCAACTAACTCCATATATCAGTTAACTCCATATATCAGCTAACTCCATATATTAAATAACTCCATATATCAACTGACTCCATATATCAACTAACTCCATGTGTCAGCTAACTCCATTTAGTAAAGCTCAATATTATGGTTAGGGCTAGAGGACTAAGCCTAAACACTGCCTGGCCCAGTGGTAGGTATATCCCCATATTAGAATCCCCACTGGCTCACTCACAAACTGGAGAAGGGGAAAGCGAGAGAGAGGGAGAGAGAGAGACAAACAGAGAGAGAGAGACTTGGCTCTCAAGAGAAGACAGGCTATGTGCACACTGCCCACAAAATGAGGTGGAAACTGAGCTGCACTTCCTAACCTCCTGCCAAATGTGTGACCATATTAGAGACACATATTTCCCTCAGATTACACAGATCCACAAAGAATTTGAAAACAAACCCAATTTTGATAAACTCCCATATCTACTGGGTGAAATACCAAAGTGTGCATCACAGCAGCAAGATGTGTGACCTGTTGCCATAAAAGAAGGGCAACCAGGGAAGAACAAATCAAATCAAATGTATTTATAAAGCCCTTCTTA